>NC_056741.1:1682823015-1682875515 GCF_019279795.1 Protopterus annectens
CATTTCCATCATTAAAGTCTACTCAAACTTGTCATTATAATCCACCGATATCAGAAAATATGCACAATTCTCTGCAGAACTAAAAGTCATCTAAATAATTCAACATTAAAGGGATCTGAAACTAATGAAGAGGTAGCTGCAAACAAACAACTTTATATTTCATTGTTTCATTTACAAATAAAGTGCGCATTGCCCTTGAAGAATTGCCTATGTTACATTAAAAAAAAAATGATAATCTATTAATATTGCAATAGGGAATGGATGGCAAACTGATAACAGGTTCATAGTTACTAGATATCTCCTCCTAAGGACGACATTCACAGGACTGCGGCATCCACTCTCTTTAAAGTACAACACAGTACAGTTTTAGCAATTCATCTGCTTACTGTGGGAGTAAAACCTGCATTCTTCTGCATCAAAAGTAAGCATACTACTTGTGCTACTAATACAAACAGACTTGGCATAATCAGCACTAAACTTCTCTTCCTCTGAAACTTTCAGCTCCTTGTAAAATCTGCTTGACACTCAACTAAATCTCCCAACTTTGCAGCACAAGAAATCTGGAAAAAGCCAAAATTTATTGGGGCCGGGGGCAAAGGCCCAAAACCAGGGACACATTTTAAACATTGCTTGTATAATTTTATAAAGTTGTTAGAATAAAGTGTTTTGTGTTACCATGTGTTCCCTGAAAGATAGAAAGACTGAAACTTAAAGGGCTATCATTATTTACTGAATTGTGTTATCACTGATTTGCCAGAAAACCACAAATTTCAAGAGAAACAGACCAAAAATATGAGCCAAATATTCTGTGAAAATCTGGGCAGTTGAAAGCTATTGACTCAACTCCTTGAATTACTAGTGGTGGTATGGGTAAAGAATTCAGGCTCTTGTTCCTTGTACCCAAGGTACAGGGTTTGAGCCTGAGTAACACTAGCCACTAGGTATACCTAACTGGGGCATTATACACACACACAACCCCTTCCCAACAGCATGGTTTGTGAACAGATTAGAGTAAAAGAAGTAGTTACATATTTTCTTACATATTTTTATGCATAATTACATAGAATTTGGCTGCATATACATATCCTAGTTTTTGAGACAATGTCATAGAGGTACAGTAAAATAATAGTAGTACCCGTATGCCTGACATAGATGACTGTTTTGCAATAAGATTAAACTATGAAAGTGAACAAGCAAGATGAGGACAGGTGGAGTAAAGACAAGGTCAAGGATATTACATCTTCTATTAAGTAGTTTAGGATTCACTGCAGTGCATGACTGTTAACAAAGGCTAGGAAAATGCTGAGCATCTCTTTTTCCAGAGGTCTAGGTGTGGCAATCAATGCTTAGGTAACTGAAATCCACAGTCTGTTCTTCTTTCCCATCACTATCACCATGTTGAGCAACAAATGGGAGGGCCAGATGTGGTTATATTTTTTCCTTCGGGTATACCCTATACTCATCCAGCAGCAGTCTTTGGTGAGGCATGCAATAGCACCAGAGCTGCACCATTTGTCAGTTTCACAAGAGACCGACATCAGCCACCCACACCTGAGAGGCATCGTGTGGCATTCCCCCACCATCTTTGACAAGGTGAAGTACATTTCACTTGGAAAAGTCCCTAAAGGTAGTCCCATTTGGTGGTGGCATGGTGGCATCACTATGACTGGCAAGGAAGATGACAATTTGTGTTTCAATCTAATCAGGGAGGAGCAGATGTGGGGTAGGGTACAGGCAGGGGTAGTTTGGTAAACAAGGTCAAGGATGTTAGGGCTTCTAGTAAGTAGTTTTAAACATTAGCTCTAGTGTCTGGTTGCAAACAACTTACAAGCAATGCTGAGCATCTCCATTTTCAGAGGTGGAACTGTTGTAATTTATGCTTGGGTAATTTAATTCCTTTAGCAGAAAGCTAAACTGTTTGATATCATAGCACTCTTTGATAACAAGGAAATATCCCCGATCTTTGTTTGACAGTGATGGAAGTTTGTAGTTAGAAATTAAGTTATAGTTGGATTTGTTACTGGGGATTTTGATCCCAGACAATTCCTGGTTAGTGCTGCTGGCAACTTGTCTTTAAGGCATGAGATAAGCTAATTCCTAGCATCAAGATAGTGTAGCCATTGCACTGAAAGCATGCATCAGAAACTAGAGAGGTACGAATGTGTTTAAATTGCAGTACAGTCACAAGTTCAGGCATCTTTGTATTTAAGCTTGTGGCATTGATCACTGCCACAATGCTATGTAGAAATGTGTGTACTCACGTGTGGTGTATATGGTGTAACTGAGAACTGTGGAGCAATGTTAGACTGACACTAGCTTGCTGCCCTTCTGTGTGACTTGGTATCAGTGCAGTGGCCTTCCAGCAACACTGGGGGGGTGTCCTGAGCTGATTTGGGTCAATACCTGTTGTCTGACATAGTCATTGCAGCACTCTTTAGCACAAAGATGGAAAAAGCACCACAGTTTACTGGTACGTGTGTGGCTGCTTATATGTTCTACCCTGTATGTTTTTGTGAGCGTGCATGTGTGCGTGTGTGTGTGTGTGTGTGTGTGTGTGTGTGTGTGTGTGTGTGTGTGTGTGTGTGTGTGTGTGTGTGTGCATGGGTATGTTTGTCTGCCTGCCTGCAGGTCATAGACTAACAAACAATGACTTTACAGTACTAGATTAACATTAGACATCTAGGAAGGCAACTGACAGCAGGTTTCAGCAACAAGGTTTGCAGACATAAGTAGTAACATATTAAACAAACAACTTTGGCAAAGGACATGTAGTCAGGGGATTGGACACTCTAAACTTGTCATAGGAGCAAGTGTGTGTGTGAGTGTGTGGTGTGGAAGAACTGTGTCAGGGCTAGCCACCCGGCAGTGTAAAGCTTGGCTCTAAATGATTGTCACTGTTGAAGTAACACCCCAACCCCATGAGCAAAAATGGGAAAAAGGGGTTGTGGATGATGGATGGATGGATCTGCCCACAGTAGCCATGCATCACTGTTTTATAAAGAACTGGCCTTTGCATCATGGTTATAAAGTGAAGTGTGTATCCATGTGTGTTTTTCTGTTTATGGTGTAATGGAGAACTATAAAGCTACTTGCTGCCCTGCTGGTGGGGGGGGGCACTCATGTAAGTGCAGTGGATTTGCTGCAGCAGCTAAAGTGGGTGTCCTGAACTGATCACAACCACCAAAGCTGTTTTTGCAGTGAGGATGGAAAAGACCCATGGTTCTCAGGCACATTGTATGGGTGTAGATGTGTATGGGTGGGTAGCTGTGTTTATCAGTGATGGAGGTGTCTTAGTTTGGTGTAAATGTTATGTATATTTTAATGCAGACCCAAGGAGTAAGATTGTGGTTTGTTTGGTCAATAGCAATTTCATCATTGCTTTATGGAGACATGCACCTTGACCTTGCTCTGCATTTGCCAGTATATTTTTGTTGTGTGCCTTGTTTGGGGTGCCTTGTGTGTTTGCAGATATAGTTGCTGGTGCTGTTTCAATGTTATTTGTTAAGTGTACATATGTCTGGCTGACTTGGGAGTGTTGTAAATGGAGAATGGAAGAACAGGAGTATTGGGTAGCTGACAAGCATACCTCTTATGTGCCCCAGAATTTCAGGAAAGTCCATAATTTTGGCTCATAATTTTGACCAGGTTTTCTAAAATCTTCAATGTTTTATGAAGGTGGTGGGTTATAATCAACAAATAATGAACTTCATTACAGTTGCAGGCTTCAACTTCATTCCTGTACTCTTATTTTGTCAATTTTCTAAATACACTAGTACTGATATTTAAAAAGTATCCCTGATTTGGACCTCTCTCCTTGATTCTGGTGCTGAGAGGTTTTAGGTTATGCTTATAGAAAGTCTGTAACAAAGGTGAGGAAAACAAACCAACATTCACAGAACACAGAAGGGGAAATAAGAGGCTTGTGAGATCACTGTTAAGAAACAGAGAAGCCTTTCATTGTTACGTAAAGGTTTATATAAAATAACATATTTCATGATTCAACACATTTACTACTCAAAGATAACCATGTGAACAGACAGAATGCATTTTAAACTGTATTTTACTAGACACATTTTCAGGAATGGTTATGTTTGTCTTATCTCTAGATTGATTCATGCACTTTGTAACATTATGTTGTGAAAGTCCTCCAATGCCAGGATTAAAGACAGAGTTAAGAGGAATCACTTTTAGTGGCATACCAGCCAAAGTGAGTTGTTTGATGACTATTGTCATGAATAGCTGGATAATAAGCTGAACTCAGCAACTCTACAAATGTGAGAGTTTCGCTCATTAGAAGAGGGGAGATGGGATCTATGCTGGGTATGCAAGACATCCCTGGACCACACTCTGGTGAACTTTTTGCAGATCTGCAAAACAAATAGCATCAGAACTACTAGAGCTAAAGACTAAATTTTGCTTGCAACATAAATAGGATATACTGGGATGACAGATATGCATCTCATAGCATTCCCATTCTCTGGAATAGGCTCCCCATCCATGTGAAACAAAGTCCATCCCTAACCCTATTTAAGTGTAACATGGGCCACTGGAAGGGAAATCAAAAATGTACTCCTGATCTGGTGCCTATGTCTCTAATGGACAGAGGCAGTCAGTAAATTGTGTCACAACCAACAACACTCCCTGTGTAATTTTTTTAAAACATGTAACTTGTGGGACACATTTGGGTTGCGTGGCTAAGCTTATAAAGGCCCTAATGATCATTAGCCTAGTACAGATCTATGAACCTATAAGGTTTACCATTTTTAATGAAGAAAGGGAAGAAATTCTATACTAGTTAAGAGCATCAAACCCAGGTAAGACACTAGTAATCAATCTAGCACGTAGTCATGTGTTATGGGCTCATCTAGTGCTTGGCAAAACCAAAGCAAGAGCTTTGTCTAGATTTTGGTTGCACTTTTAAGGTTGAAAGCAGTGATGAACCAGAAGTTAGCCAAATAATATTGCTCAATCCACACGAATCCAACTCCAAAGAAATGTTAGAAATACCAAAAACTTTTATTATAACAACAACATTTTCGGATACAAATCCTTCATCAGTGTTAATATCTGATGAAGGATTTGTATCCAAAAGCTTTGTTATAATAAAAGTTTTTGGTGTTTCTAACATTTCTTTGGAGTTGGACTCATGTGTATCTAGATTTTGCTTGCCAGGCAAAATGAAAAAAGGAGAGAGAGAGATCCTGTTTCTCTTGTCCAGAATGCAAGATAGCACCTTGTGCTGGATATGAAAGTCTCTTTATCCCAATGTCTGTCATAGAAGTTCCATTTGGAATATGTGGGGCTCTTAGTAAAATCTAGCAATGGGCATATAATATTCAAGAATGGCTTATGATACCAACTTTCAAGAATTAGTGTCATCATGCCAAGCTGATCTTAATGCTGTTGCTTAAGAAGTGCTACTGTTTTCTTTCCCAGAATAGGTATCCTTCAAAAGATACTTATTGATCAGGACACTCCCTTCATGTCAAGGGTACTGCACCAATTATGTAAGTACTTTAAAGTTAAACACTTGATGGTATTCATTTACCATCCACAGACTAATAGGTTAGTAGAGAGGTTTAATAAAACACCAAAAGCCATACTAAGGAAAGTTATTGATGCAGATGGGAAAAAAACGGGGCCAGTGGTTATCCCATCTCCTATTTGCAAACAAAAAAATGCCATAAGATTCATGTGAGTTTACCCCATATGAACTCCTGCTCAGCAGTGATACGAGAAGGCTGCTAGTTAAGGCAAAGAAAACACGAGAAGAGGAAAAAGCAACAATTAAATTTGTAATAGAATGCTGTGTTAGTTTGCTGATAGACTAAAACTGGTTATGCCCACAGTAAAGGAGCACATGCAGAGAGCCTAGGAATTGTGACAGTGACATTATAATATCAGCCCACCTTAAACACATCTAGAACCATCTGTTTTTACCACAGTACAAGGACTACTATTTGGAAAGATGACAATAAAACCAATAACAAAAGACAAATAATCCTTGCTATACCTATGTTGATAATATTAAACATATAAGTGTCAGGATGGATTTTCTCTAGTAAAATTATTTTAGTCATTACAACTGACAAAATGGATTTCTTTGTTTTCTGTATTTCAGACCAGAAATGTTTACAGTAAACTGTAAAATGTTGCAAGCTAGATAAGCCTCATATTATTTCTTTGTTATGAAGCTGTGACACTCCTGCACTGGCCCAATAATCAAGGAGCCTCAATCCTCGCCACTGGTAACAGCTATGGGATGTATACACTGGGAGGATGACAATTACACATACAGTAAAGTACAATTTCCCTTAAGATCACAGTCAGTCTGGGGCTGGTTTCTCCCTCTTTCTCCAGATCCCCAATAAAACTCCCCACTGGCACAGCTATAGCATTAAGATCTCAGCTAAGGGGCCAAGCCAAGACCTCCAGCATCATCTCTGTCCAACTAGTGCTTCATGCCCCTGCCTAAGTAGCTGACACACACAAACTTTGAGATTTGGTTTATATACAAACACACAGACACACAGACACACACACACAGACACACAGACACACACACACAGACACACACACACACAGACACATACACACACAGACACACACACACACACAGACACACACACACACACAGACACACACACACACACAGACACACACACACACAGACACACACACAGACACACACACAGACACACACACACACACACCTGGGGAAGGCTGGCACAGGTTTACTAGCTATGCTCCCTTCTGCCCAGACTATAAGGTAGTGTCCACTGCCACCAACCCCTACTTATCAGCTACTATATGGCCCTTACAAAGGGTGTCCAATCCTACTGTGTAATGTTACTATTATCCAAATGGTAGTCTGACCAAGACTTGCAAGGACATTTAGGAGTAGCCTGTACAGTGTCACTAAATAAATATGCAAATACTCCAAGAGCTTAAATATGTCTCACAAATATCAGCCACAAAGTTAGGTTTAAATATATTTAATAACTAATACAAGAACAAGACGATACAGAGTAAATCCAACACAGTTACTTCAGACTTCAAAATCACAGGAAATATTTTAAAACAACATTGCAGGATAGTTTTAAATAAAGAAAACATCTAGACAAATCTTTACTATATTCCTATCTGAGTCTAAAAAGAGTTACTATGCCCTAAGAACTTACTTACAGAGCAAGGCAAGTGCAAATGGTGATGATGATGAGATGATGTTCTTGCTAGGTCCAAGACAAAATACAAAATGCACAGTCTCTCTCTCTCTAAGAGAGTTCTTAAATTAATATCCAATATTACTGCTTAACTGGGTTAGCTTGGATGACATCACCTTTTGTCACCTGACTTTCAGTTCCCAAGATAAACCCCTCAGTGTCCAACATTTAACATCTCTCTGTGAAAATACATAACCTTCGGATCTTTGCAAATGCTAGAAGACATAAAACAATAAAACACTTACAAACCAATGCAGAAGGCACCTTAGTTCTGGACATCCTGTCTCCTTACTGCATTGAAACTAACTTTTATAACATAATTGTAAAAGAATTTAATTTCAACTTATTTTCTTGAAGTTTTGCAAGTTAACTCTGCATTTTCCAGTTTATACTATTAAAACATACATTTGCACAGGTATATAGTTTATATACATTTATGTAGTTTTCCAGTAGGGTACACTGTGGACACATCCTTGAAGCTTAGTACTGTACAAACCCTGTTCACATACTTCTGTACCAGTAGTTTAATATACACAACATATAGTTCTGTGTAAATCATATCAATATTCAGAAATGACATAGAATTATTTACAAAATTCCAGATAGCTGGGCTGGCCATATTTCCCTATATCACAGAAGCAAAGAAATGTGAAGTGCTTGAGTGACTGATAATTGCTTCATAAAAAAGGAACCTGTTTCAATACTCCATACTCTGCCTAAAGTTCTTGAAAAGCTAGCCTACAACCAACTCTCCAAATATATTGTAGACCAATCTCTTCTGTCTCTAAATTATGAATTTGAGCTAACAGAAGCACAATCACATATTATAAACGACATACTAATGGCTATGAACAAAAAGTCAACTCACAGGGGTTATTTCCATACAAGCAAAAATAGGCCTTTGACAAAGTAGATCACCTATTACTCTACTTTACCATTCCATGCCATAACCTCTGAAGCATCTTAATGGCTTCTTAACTTTCTCTCAAAATGCTCTTTCAGGATAAACTACTTTAGGTCTGATACCTTACCTGGTTTGAACTCAGCTAATACTATTAAACCTGTTTTGACAGCCAAGCAAGAATTTATTTGATGGTTTGTTAACATGTCTTATAACAGCTTTTACAACATTATGTATGATGTTATTTTGTTAAAATTGTGTATAGATTTGATAACATAGAACTTTTTAATATTCTTTTAATTTAGTCACATGCTTTATGCTGTGTAGTTATTGGCTGGCTGACTATTTAAATAAGGATGTTTTCATGATGTGTTTTATGCATTGAAAAAGAGCCTGTGTCTTGAAAGCTTTGCTGTTATTATTTTTATTAAATTCTACAAACATGGGAATGTGGTGTGTTTTACTGCCACTTTGGTTGTCTAACCACTGTCCTTTCAGCTATGTGGAGCAGAAGTTTTTGGTATTTTGTGACAACTTTTTTCGGGTTCAACAAACAGTAGGACTATAATTGGTACATTCTTATTCAAACTTGTTAACCAAGATACTTTTATCTACCTTGGAGGAAGATTCACAATAAGAAGGAACCTAGATCCTTGGATCCTAACCAGATTCTAATCCTTCTTTACATGCCACCTTCATATAAAAGAATTGCAGTGGTTACAGTTTTCCATACTTGGGCCAAAATTCTGGGAATTTATTTTTCCAAGCATTAGAGACTTATCCTTCCCTCTACAACTCATAAAACTCTCAGATATCACCTCAATAAATCAGCAAAATGACACTGCTACCCAAAGAAAATATAGCCACACCTTGTATCCCACAATGTTGTTTCATCTGCTTATGTAAATCTCATCTCTTTCACATTGATCTGCTAGCCTTTCTGACCACACACATACAGTGCTCCAGTCTTGGAATCACCATGTTGGCAGAAACTTCAGCTACAATGCACAATCCTACAATGCATTTTGAATACTTTAAAATGTATAGTCTCTCTGCTTGTACTCAGTACTTTAGATAAAAATATTTTCTTTCTCCACTTAAGTAGCGTATATTGTATAATCTTACAAATACATTTGCCTTGGTATAAATGTTCTGTCTTTATGTTTTAATTATATTTTTTACTTTTATTTTTTTCTTAAACTACATTACATGACATTTTTGTCATAAATTAATTTAAACTAATTTTTGCTTTATTTATTTATGCATTTACATGTTTATTTATTTTGGATGTGTTATGTGTTTAAACACCTGGGTTTGTTCTGAAATTGATCTATTTGGGTGAGTTCTGTACCCCAGTCATCCAATCTAAATAAAATAAAGTAAAATAAAATGCCTGACTTAGACAATTTATCCTGGGAGACCATGTACTAGTGCTAATGTCCTCCATTCATGGAAAATACATTTCTGGATAAATGGAAGGGCCATTTCAGGTGATTCATAGGTATTCCAAGGCCACTGGGTAATATGACCATTCACACTTTGCCTGCACCTACAATCAGATTATGTCTCCTTTCTGCAGAATGGCCATAGCAGTCTATCTTAGAGCAAGTCTGTGTGTCAATACCTGTCCATTCATCTAAGTTATATTTAAAGAAAAACAGTGAGATACACTGTTTACCAGGCAAATAACTTGTATTCCAGAAGTGTGGGAGATGCTGGGTTATAAACCTGTCCCTCCACAGTCTTTTATTCTCAAATGGCATGGGAAGTAAGCAGAGGTCTCTCCTCAAAAGTCTGTAAGACAGTAAATAAAGTGATAGAGCTTAGATCCTCTAGAGATAGCTCTAAACTTTATATCTACGATCATTTTTGTTGAAATCTTTTGGTGCTTTCTTATTGATAGATGTATTTAGTGAGATACATCCCAAAGGGGTGTTGTACTCAATATCTGAACTTATCAGTGATAAACATAAGGGTATGATTACCTCTTTAAAGCCTGATGACATTCCTTTAGCAATTAGCTGAACTAAACAGGATTTCCTGACAAGTGTTGTTGCATGATGGTTAAAATAGTGGGAAGTGTAAACCCAAATATCTCGGTACCTAATATTTTTAAAATGACCCTGGAGATGTCATTGTTTGATAGCAATCTCATACCCACAATAGATGATTTAACATTGAACCTGAGAAATGATGCTGGACTTTACAAGGTGATTCTGGAAGATCCAACTAATTACTTCAGTTAGAGAGAACGCTATCTTTGTGAACTTCTCACTTCGGTCATAGGGAACACTTCTCACTTCGGTCATAGGGAACACTTCTCACTTCGGTCATAGGGAACACTTCTCACTTCGGTCATAGGGAACACTTCTCACTTCGGTCATAGGGAACACTTCTCACTTCGGTCATAGGGAACACTTCTCACTTCGGTCATAGGGAACACTTCTCACTTCGGTCATAGGGAACACTTCTCACTTCGGTCATAGGGAACACTATCACTGTGATCTTCTCACTTCAGTCAGAGGAAACATGTTTTTTGTGACCTACCGATTCTCTATTTCAGTATCAGTTTTGCCACTTGGCCTATAGGACCCCAAGGCATCACTCAGGGGTTGATTGATAAAACACTTAAGACTTGCTTACAACATGTCAGTATATACCTGGATGACATGGCCATTCATTCAGACATCTGGGAATCTTGGATATGTAACATCAGACTGTATTAGAGTGCGTAAGACTGACAGGTTGGATGTAAATGCTAAGAAAAACAAACCAGGTAATGAAGAAGGCAGACATTTAGAGTACCTTATAGGAAGAGAAATGGTGACAGAAAAGCTATAAAAAAGTTTGCTTTGGAGTAATTGGGTAAATCAAACATTTGTGCCTGGTTTTGTGAAAATTTTCTATCCTTTCACAGATCTTGCAAGGGGAAAGCTCTGGTCAAGATGCAAAGGTCCTCTGGGGCAGATAAAGCATTTAGTGAAATAAAAAGGGAACTTTATTTCAAACATGTTATTAACTCCTGATTTTCTAAAGACTTTGCCCTATACACTTAGGTATCAGAAGTTGGTCTGGAATGAGTGCTATAGCAGTGTCTCCATACAACCAAAGTAAGCTAAATTAGGTTGCAATGTCATGTGAGTAAGTCATGGTCTCACACTTTATTCAAATGAAATTCTTCCACAATTCATTTGCCCAATAACAAAAAGTAACTCCTGTAAATATAATATAGTTATCTCTTAACATGAGGGACAACAGAATGCAGTAGATAAGCTAGAAAGGAAAGGAAATGATTTTAGCTTATGACAAGATGCATAAAATAAATTAACATTATTTGGTAAAAGAGAAATGACAGTATGGTAGCATTGTATTCTTCATCTCTTGAGTTATACTTTTTCATTCCTCCTTTTTGTATTTATCTTAGTTACCTTCCATACATCTGGTATGCTGCGGTGGTGGTGCTGCGGTAGCATTGTTGCCTCACAGTTAGACGTTGCCCATTCGATTCTCAGTTAGAGCGTCTTCTGTGTGGTGACATGCGTGAACGGGCGTTCCTTCATTGAAGGTTGTGCGTTAGGCCCAGCAAGCCAGCACGTAAAACTCTACTGCCAATCATTAGCGGACCGGAGTTTCCGCTGTGGCGACCCCTAACTGGGAAAAGCTGAAAGACGCAAACAAACCTTTATTACATCTGGTTATTGATCATATTTTCATCTAAAAGGAAAATGTCTGTGTTATCTAATTGCAAATTACCCTTTGATAGCATGGCAATTACACTTAGTGGGCTTGCAAGACCCAGAAGAACAAGAAACTAAAAAAAATAGGTATTTTGGAAACTGCATATTTTCAAAGGGTGACATGCATCTTTTATATAGTACCAATTACTACCATGTCAATGCATGCATACATCTGTGTATGTGTGCGTCTATGTGTGTATGTGTGTGCGCGCGTGCGGTGTGTGCATGTGTGTGCATTAAGTGTATAAGAAAGATATATTTCTCCCCATTTAATTGTCCAAGTTACACTTGAATTGGGTTAGGGAAGAAATCTACTTTACATGGATGAAGAGCTTTTTCTAGAAACTGGGTGGTCTCTGGGATACATACCTGTCTCTCCAATAGGTCCTATAACACAGGCAAGGTTTAAGTCTTTAGAATGGACTATTCCTGTGCTATTTGTTTTGTGAATATGCAGGAGTTCCATCAGAGTGGGGTCTGACAATGCCTTGTATACCAGGCATAGATCTCCCATCAACAGCCTGTAGGAGACAGAGTACAGGGAGAGGGCCTTGAGGTTATCTGCATAGGACATGTTACTTGCACCCTGTATTCTTTTAGTGAGGAACTTCTGTGGACATTCCAGTTGTTGGATATACCTGGTTAGGTAATTACCAAAGGGGTCATTCTACTCAATGGCAGGTCTGATGAATGCCAGATACAGTGGAACAATGACTTCCTTGGACTTAGATGCCATACCTTTGTTTATAAGTTCCACAATATAGAATGATTTCCTCAGTACTGTAGACACATGATGGACAAAGGCTAGATTAGTGTCTGTGTGTGTCCCCAAGTCCCTGACTACTGGGTGAACTCTAAGGGGTGCGTTGCCAACATGATAGTTACAAGGAGTAGATGACTTCCTGAAGGAAACTATTATGCATTTCTTGGCATTTAGTTTTAGTCCATGGCTCTGACACCAATTGTTTGCCTGTGTCAGCCCTACCTGAAGAACATTTGTGTTGATGTGGGATTCAATGACAGATCCTAATTTGCAATCATCTGCACATTTAGTCAGCCAGAGGCCACTGACATTGGCCTTGACTTCAGAGAAGCAAATATCAAAAAGAAGCAGTCCCAGGACTGATTCCTGAGGGACTCCACTTGTGACTGGCCTCTTTATAGAGGAGGACTCCCCAATTCTATATTCCTGGGTCCTGTCTGTGAGCCAGTTGGCTATCTACTGGGTGACATAAAGGTTTGTACCTAACCTATTGTATTTGTCAACAATGCCCAAGTTGGGTATTGTGTCAAATGCCTTGGCCAAGTCGAGGTAGGTAGTTTGAACCATTTCATCCTCATCCATTGCTTTGGTGACCTTCTCAAAGAAATCCACTGGGTTGAATAGGATGACCTGCCCTTGACCAAAACAAAGTGGGTTGGGTCCAATATCTGGAGGTTTACTATATCATTATTGATCATTTCCATCATAACTCTTTCCATGGCTTTGCATATGAGACTAATGAGGCTTGAGTCTGTAGTTTACAGGGACTGTAGATGGCCCACCTTTGTGCAGAGGTGGGACTGTTGCTGTTCTCCATTCATGAGGCATGAAGCCTGTTTGGAGATACAGTTAATTAGCAATTCCAGATAGCCTGATAGGTCATGTTTCATACTGTTTAGAAGGCATCCTGGGATATTGTCTGGGCCCATTGATGCAGTGCTCTTGGCCTTAAAGGGAGCATCAAGGACTTGTTCCCTAGTGACAGCAGGTGGAGTTATATTTGATGTTATTTCCTGAGGAAGTCTGATGGGGAGAGAAGGGTAAAGTTGGAGCTAAATTTGTCAGCCAGTAGGTTTGCTATATCTTCTGGCTCAATATACGTAGCTCCATTTACAACGACCTCTGCACACAACTGCATATTGTCTTTGAGGTTGTAGACATAGCTAAAGAATGTCTTGTGGTTGTTCTTGGCCTAGGAGGCCAAATTTACCTCAAATGTGGCTTTGGTAGGCTTTATATGTGCACTGAGATGTTGTTTAGTTTGATGAGAGTGGTTTTATCCTTCTGGGTGCTACACCTCCTAATTTTTGCTATGATTTTCGTCCTTCTGTTATACAGTCTATTAATTTTGTGATTCTACCAGGGTGGCTTGTTTTTTGAGTTAGTTCTGTGCTTTTTCCTGGCAGGTACAGCTGCCTTTACGCAGCTATTAATATGCTTATATAGGGTTTCGGTGAACATTTCTGCATATGCAACAGTGTTCTCAGGGTTTATGGGACTTGAAATTTTGCCAGGTTATCATTTAATAGCAGACAGTTAGCCTTAGAGTAGTTCCTGAATATCCCAGGGTTAGCTGGGGTCCAGCTTTTATTTTTACATCAAAGGAGACCATTTTGTGGTCTGACCTTAACAAGGAAGACATTACACTATGGAGCTGTGCAGCACTCTCCCATATTAGTGAGGACTAACTACTGGTTGGTGTATTGATAATCTGGTCCAGGGAGTTTGAGTTTGCACAATCCAGGAATCGCTGTGCCTACACATTTGGTATTTTATAGATTTTCTAGTTAATAGTTGGGTAATTAAAGTCACCCATGAATATGGTGTTGGATGGTGAGTGTTTCCAATAAGTTTAAATCCATGGTATGGATTTCCTGCTTCATAAAGGGGGACCCATAGTTTGCAAGGAAGTGGTATTGGATTTTGCCTATGGTGATTTGAACATGGAGAAACTGAAGTGCATTGTCCTGCTTACCTAGCCTTGAGGTATATTTATTTTTAATGTAAATTGAGACACCACCACTTAAGTGTCCTGTTTGTGTAGTAGCTGGTCTAAATGTGTGGAAGGCATTATAACCTTGCACTGTCGGTGTGCTCTCCATGGCTTTAAACCATGTTTCAGTGACCGCACAGATGTTAGAATTTTCTAGGGTGAAGAAAGCTTCTAGGGAGTGGAGTTTTTTTGCTTAGACTCCTAGCATGTAGCAGTAATACCTTTAGATTTTCTTGGTTTTGATTTGCTTTGATGGAAGTACTTTCAGTTTGGCATTGCCTAAAAAAGGCACTATGGGAGAAGACAATGTTTTAGCTAATATTCAAAAGCCTAGAGGGGAGAGGTACAGATCATCCCTGGCAAAGCAGTGTGGTGTGTTGATCATCTTCTTCTATCCTGACAAATATTGCACGCCCTTAGAATTACACGAGAAACAAAGCCAATTATTAAAGTCAGTTATCTTTTGTTCATATTGTGGCATCATCCTTGGAGAAGGTAAAATGCTGCTCAATACTAAGTTCATATCAGCCTGGGATATGCATTCCAAGAGTTCCATTATGTCTCTCTTCATATAGTCTGGAGCGGTATGTCTCAAGTCATTTACACCCACGTGGACTATGACTGGCACTTGTGGTTCAATGACCTTAGTGCATGCATAATGTGACTGATTCTAGCTCCTGATAAGCAACTGACTGACTTTCTCCTTACTCCACCTGGTGAGGTAGACATTAGTGTTTCTCACAATGGAGTCTCCAATTAACTGAATGTTGGATGGTGTGGTGGTTTGACTTACAGGCTTAGAATTAGAGGCACCATGAGATGTGGCTGTACATGTTGATGTGAGTGTTGTTTTGAATGAGTGCATTTGGGGCTGCTGTGGGCATTTGTTATGTGTACTTCATCTAGGAGGTCTTTGGGGTTTAGAAAGGTTATAGTTAAGTACCTCAGCATATGTGGGTCTATAAGTCTGCTTTGTATTGTGTGTGATGGGTGCAGTGTGTGCATACTACTGACACCCTTATTGGCATTAAGAGTACTTTTATGTGAGAGCTTTGCCTCCAGTGACATTGTGTAAATACATCTCTCACATACCGTATCAGTTTGTTTGAGAATTAACTGGTTGTCAGTAAACATGAGGCGATCTCTGCATTGCCTCAAGATGCCCATATCCACTAAGCTGGTAATGGAGATAGTGGGAAAATTCATATCCATGGCAATAGACCATTTTTTTATTGATTAGATAGCTGGAGTGAGAATATAAGGCAATGTCAGGAGTATCCAGTTTGCAAATCTGGGTGGCAGTGCTTGTCAATGCAATCTAGGATCCTGTGTGCAACTAGGTATTTGTGAAATTTCAATCATGCTTTTACAGGAAAAAGTCACTCAAGGTTTGTGTCTATACAGGGCACTGCCAAACACTTGTGGGGGAAACTAATAAGTAGACCCTGATAATTTATGAATGAGATATTTAGACATATTCTGAAGTTACAAATCAAGCAGTACTTACTGAAAGCAAAGTCTTAGCTTGTTAAGAATGATGAAAAGAGGGGAACCACATGAATGGCTACTGCCTGGATACTGCTAGTGCTGGTCTCACCACAGCTTCACTCTGCTGGGATACAATGCTCCTTTGCTTCTTCTCTCACCAGAAGCAAAACATTAGCACCCATCTCAATGATGAGAAGCAGACCACAGCCTGTTTGGTGATCTACAGTCTTGTCCCAAATGATTCAAGGGTCTGTAGGCTTGTCGTAGACATTTACTTGTAAATGCCTTGAATATCAACAGCCAGGAATCAATACACTCTGACCCTTCTCTTACCAGGAGTACAATATAAGCACAAATTCCAAGCTTCCACCTATGAAGTAATTATTAGTCTTTCCTGTGATCAGCAATCTCCAGGAAATAATGTCCCCATGCTCCTTCTCGCACCAGGAGCAAAATAGGAGCAAAACTAATCCCAAGATGACTACTGAGAGGTAGAATGTGTGCTCTCCAATAATTGGTCTTGGAGTGGATGTTGCAGATTTTGAAGGTGAAATGGAAAAGTGGGTTAATATCCTAAGAGCTACAGTGTGCACTAAGCAATTAGATATGAAAGAGGTGGTAACTAAGCAATAGCTATCTAAGTGGAGAGCCACACGTTTTAAAATAGGAAGATAGAGTGGAAGAGGGTGGGCACTTTTCTGGTTCTATGGAATACAGTGGGATGGCACATACATTTAAATAGTTAAAAATATGTGATTTCACAAAATGATAACTGTGCTTACTCATAACAGCCAAATAAAGGGGGATAGTGAAAGATATAAGTGTTCAAATTAACATAACTGGCAGGTAACTAGAAAGACAGTTGAATTTAAAAACACAACAGTGGTAGGGAGGGAGGGAGGAAAAAATTTGTGTGACTCAGAGCTGTGGTCTCTTTCCTAGTTTAAATATGCAATTAAAAGAAGAATACAAGTAAAACACAGTGAAAAGAGAACAACTCACAATATACAAAACAGAAGATGTCAATAAAGTCATACAAAATACAAGAAAGCAAAAGCAAACTAACCTTTTCCTCAAAGCAAGTTGTGGCAGATGCTGAGTGAGCTTTTCCAGTAAGGCCTCAAAATGTCTTATTTTACCCCTTAAATAGAAGGTTTAGTTCCTATCTCCACCCTCAATTCACAGATAACCTTAATTGACCTGTTCTAATTTCTGTATGACTTACAAGAGACACCACTGTGGTCTATTTCCTAGTTTAAATATGCAATTAAAGGTAGAATAGAAGTAAAGCACAGTGTAGAGAAAACAAATGATAAAATATAAAATAGAAGAAGGCAATCAAGTAATACAAAATACAAGAAAGCAAAAGCAAACTAACCTTTCCCTCACAGCAAGTTATGGCAGAGTCTGCATCAGTTTTTCCATTAAAGTCATTTTTGCTTCCCACCTTTTTTTCTTGGAAGAGGGGACCAATATAGGGGCTTTGCTGGAGGCAACAATTAGCCACAGCTTTCCACACAGACACATTGCTTCTCAACAACATAGTGTTTATACAGACATAGACACCATTCTCTAGTGGTGTATGGTTATAGGGAACAGGGAAACTGGCAAAGTACAGCTACAGTCCTGAAGACCAGGCAATTACCTTCTTCCCTTCTCTCCAGCTCGCCTGTGGAATTCTCCCCCTCCACAATACGTACCACTAGCAGCCTTTCCTCCTTCAAAACCTTACTGCACTCCCACCTTACATACCAATGGGACAGCTCCTGTTCTCATCTTGCATAAAGTACCCAACTTAAGCTAGCCCCATGATCCAGCATATCTGCAAACTTCCCCCTATGATTTCTTAACTCTGATAAGCATCTGTTGGAATCAGACTTTGTATATAAATATGATTGTAAAACACCTTTATAAGTATATGTTACAATCAACAGATTTTGTATATAAATATGATTGTAGAACACTTTTATTTTATTTTTAAAGAACGTCTGCTTTTGCATTTTATTACCTCTATTACTGTACTATCTATTGTTATAACTTGCTTTCTAAGTAACTTGTATTTGTTTGTTCATTTGACTGGAGCTTTTATCCCCAGGACTCCATTGAAAATAGGCTCCCAGTGGCCCAATGGACCATCCTGGCAAACAAACTGCAAATACAATAAAATAAAATAAAGATGTAGGTTTGAATGTCATAGCTCATATTATTGCACCCTACACAGAATTCTTTGTTTTTCCATGGCTCATAATGAAAGAAGCATAACTGAAAACTGCTTTGCTTCAAAACCTAATTATATTATTTGAAAATATTCCATTCTTACAAGGTATCTGTACAGTGTTGTATTACTCATAAAAGCTGCAGTGTTTCTTGTATGACTATTTCCTTTCTTGTTTTCAGATAATACTATCTGGAATATTTTACTGATACTACAGGCTGCTCTGAATGCAAGCCTACAGTAAAATAAGGCTGCAGCAGCTTCTGAGAAAAACTCCTGCACCATCTAAAATATAAGCAACTCTATATGCTGTGCCATTAGGCTCTCCCCTAGAAATTAGCATCATTTTATCACACTTAATAAAACCAGTTGGCTACCTGTTGAACAATGTGCCAACCTGCTTCTTGAATCCCAACACCAGAAGCATCTCAAAGACATTCCTGTTCTTCCCATACCTACAAACTCTTCAAACAATCTCCCAGTTACAATCAATCCTAGAACCAGACTTCATTTAACTAACCATGCATTCTCCAGTCTATGTTCCAAACTGTGGGAATCCCTCCCTACTAATCTTAAATACCTCCCCTCATACCCCTCATTCCATGATCAGCTTAAAGATCATCGCAGGTCTGAGTCTATTTGCAAATGCTTTCTCTCACCAGTCAGGTACATCTGTCTTTCTCACATTATTTCCCTACAGTTATTTTCTGTGTGCCCCTACCTTACATTTGCTATCTTTTGACTATTTCATTCTCTTCTTCTTCTTCCCTCCTTACTCTCACTAACTTTTCTGATTGTCCCTTATATATATACTTTGCCTTCAATACTGTTATTGACTCATTGTTATCTTCACCCAAAATTTTGTTTGTATTCATAATACTTCTTGTTAATTTGTTCATCCACTGCTATTTTTATTTGTCTGTATAGAGACTGAAATATAACCAGTTTGGATCAGTGTTCTCCCCAGTTACCAAACTGAAAACAGAAGAAAGAAAAGAAGAGAGAGAGAGAGAACAGAGGTTACATGTTCATAGAAAGGCATTGTCAAATACTTATAATCTGATGACTAGCCCACTGATAAAAGAAATTGCAACCCAATAAACAGAATACTCTTTCCTGTTTGCATTTCCATGATCTTTTGTGTTAATTACACAGGTAAGTACAGTTATATAATTACACATTTACTGGCAACAGATAATCAGAAATAATATTAGCATGCATTTAATCTCTGTCAGTGCTATTACCTTGTCATCTGTTATAAAATAAGAAGTATCTTTGCCGTTCAGGACATTAGTACTACAGACTGTTGACATTCTTCCATTTTGTTTCAGTGGCTGATGTTTGGGCACACAATCCTCATATTTGTTAAGGAATCTGGGACATAATTAAAGGTTTATTAAGAGTTTTACATCATGGTATAAAAGCATATTTTACTGCATTTTCCAAGAAAGCTAACCACAAAGACGTTACAGGGTGAAATGAAACTCAAACAGCAACACAACCACCACCATACTCCTCCAGTGAGGCAAGACAGCTGTAAGTAAGATGGTAAAAGGCAGACAAAAAACATTCACAGTAAAAAGCTGTTTGTTGAATGTAAAAATACACAAAGGAACCAGAACCAGGTTCACTAATATAAAATTGTAATTGATCTAAGCACTTTTGTCTTTGTCTAAAGACTTCAGAGATATTAAAACACTTAAACTGCAAGTCATTATATACAAGCCTAAATCCAATAAAAATGCACCATTCATCAAGGAAATACTTCAAACTTTTAAAGTGGCATCACAAAAAATTAAAAACTAAAGCCTATATTTAATACGTAAATAAATTTGTATCAAAGTATAACATTTAACAATCAGATATTGAAATGAATCCAAAAGGCTACTGAGCGGAATCACAAAGACGCTGGAAACGTGAATAATTCCACACTTTTAATAAAAGGTTGACATAATAGTTAAGTTATTCCCTGCACAGACACAAGGAGCAGAGCTTGATTCCCACATAGGGTACAAACATACCAAAGAACCAACAATATTAAAAATTAAAAAAAATTGATGATTAGTCTAGCATAGTGGATGTATATTTCAGAACACTGTTAAGAGAAAGCATTTCATTCAATCCTGGCTTAATGGTTTTTTGGCTGCCTTTTACCATCTTACAGTTGTCTTGGCTCACTGGAGGAATTTGGTTGCGTCTATGTTGCTGTTCTGAGTTCCATTTCCCAATAAACCCATTTTAATCAGGCACAATAAAGTTAACGACAGTTACACACTGCAATATAGTTGAATAATGTCTGTTGCTGAGGCACTGCAGTCACAGATGCCTTTATTTTATTTATTTGTTACATTTATTAACTGGGTAAGTTCATTGGTCCAAAGACCCTTAATGTATGACCCAAGTCACAAGGCATTTATTAATTAAAACAAAGAGGATGACATATAGCATTATCATGAAAATAAAATAACCCTAAATATAACTTTTTGAAATTTATAATAAGACATAAACATTAATCTTGAAGTTTTCAAGACAAAAAGTAACATGAAATTTAACAGAATGTGACTTGATATTAGCAACAATCTGGTATGGAATTGAACACAATGAGATGAGAAAAAGGGTGAAAGTATCTCACGCTTCATCTAGAAGAGACTCACATCAAGATTGGTAAAGCAGCATGATGCACTAGAGCTTCTTCATGAACAAATCACCATTCGAAATGTCCTGTACCAAATATTATCTACCTATAGAACTCCTTCTATGACAAAAGAAAGCCACAATACCTATCTACAGGATCTATAATCACTCAGTATTAAACCTAATACCATTTTCCTGGGTGATGTAAACTAGCCAACTGTTGACTGGGAAACTTACACCACTACTAGTACACAAACACAGAGATTCACAGATGTTGTCAATACAAATTGCTCTGGAACAAATATTCAGAGAATAACATCTTGTTTCCTGTCCTTATTAATACAGGAGCATCTTGTACCATTCCTTACATAGCTTTATCACTTGTTAGGTCTGATCATAAAGCAGTCTCCTATGAAACAAAATTGAAACCAGAGATCCCTTCCACCCAAGGTACCTTTAGAAATTTAAGACAAACTATCTACTCCCATGTGATACAGTTAACTCCACTGAATATGCGGAAATTGTATTTATTAGTTATTTATTTATTTAACATGCGTTTACCAGTAAGGTCAGACTAGCTACAGGTCCTTTTCCAGCAGAGGCCCGGGGAGAAAAGCTCCATGAGTAACAGTAAATTTTAATGCAGGCATTACAATAATCAATAAAGTATAAAGTAAACAACATGTAGTATTTTGACTCCACCACCATACTATACCAGCATGTAAGCAGCTGTATAGATTCAGCTGTACTCTGTAGGAACAAGTGCAGGGCAAACACCAGAAACAAACCTACATGGTAGAACTGTAATATTAATACTTGTTAATTTTGACCAGAAGTAAGAAAAAGAATTCCTAGAATGTTAGAGCCCTTGTCACTGAAATGAACAAGCAACTCAGGAGCTTAATAAAATCCACCAAAGTCAAGTTTGAGACTAAAATAACTAGCCAAGCATAAGACAATAGCAACATGCTTTTTTAGTTATCTTTGTCATCTCAAAAGTACAATGCACCAATGTGCTGAGAAGATTTGAATAATGTTACCTACACTGAGGCTGAAGATATAAAGAACCTACTGGCCAATACACTTAGGTCTAATTTTTCCCCTCTCTATCCTCTTTCTGTCTCTCAAGATATATCTAAAACTGGCTTGCCTTCAGAACAAATTCAGAAAGTAATCACAGAAGTTAGATGATCTCGTAGACAGTTAAGCTAAAAATACTGCATGGATGGGTCCTGACTATAACCCTGAATGCATCATAAATAGCATGAAGCATGGTTTAGCCACACCCTTAACATCACTGTTCAGTCTCAACCTCCATACAGGTTTTGCACCAAGTGAGTGGAGAACAGCTACAGCTATTCCCCTACATATGGAAGGACCTTCCATAGACCCAGGCAATTACAATCCCATAAGTCTGACCAGCCTTGTATGGAAAGATGTGGAAAGGCTTGTCATGGAACTAATTAATCAGAACATAGGGAACCTCCAAACACTGGACCTGTCTCAGTCTGTATTCATCAAGGGCAGTCATGCTTACTCAACCTGGTAGACTTTTTTGAAAAGGTCACCAAAGCAATGGATGAAGGTAAAATGGTACACACTGCATACCTCAACCTAGCCAAAGCTTTTAACACAATTCCTCACTCAAGCATAGCAGAAAATGTAAATAAACTGGGAATATACCCCTATGTTACTCGCTGAATTACCAAATGGCTCATAGACAGGATGTAACATATCAAAATAGGGGAAGTTGCTTCTACAAAGAGACCTCTCACCAGTGGAGTCCCCCAGGATTCTGTGCTAAGACCTCTCCTGTTTGGTATCTACTTTTCTGATATAAAAGCCAATACCAAAAGGCTCTTGCTGACTAAATTTCCAGATGACTTCAAGTTAGAAGCAGTCACTGAATCCCTAAATGACTTGGCCATCTTTCAGGATGGTTTGTCTGAAATAACTGGTGCCAAAATCATGGACTGAAACTAAATACAAAAAATTGCATTATGGTATCTTTGAGATGTCATCTACCCAAGGGAACTGCCACATTGACAATAACCAAGAGATGACCCAGTTGTTCAGGATTTGGGAACTTATGTGGACAGTGACCTAACTTTCACAAATGTGTCCATTGTTATAAGAAAGTCCTTCTATATTGTACAGCTTATAAACAGAGGAATTGTATCTAGAATCAAGGATGTCATTGTCCCCCTTTTCTCTGCCCTCATTAGGCCAGTCTTTGAATACAATGTCCCCTTTGGAATATGTCCAGACACATGCAACAACTGGAATACCCACAGGGATATCTTAATAAAAGGATACAAGGCCTAAACAACATGTCCTGCATGGGCTGACTCAAAGCTTTATCACTAAACTTGGCATCCTACAGATTGCTAAGAGGTGACATGTTTCTGGCATACAAAGCATCCTCTGACCTAATACTAATGGATTTCCTGCACTCATGAAGTCAAATGCATCAGAAATACTTCATTTAGGTATCTAAACCTCTTCTGCAACATCAACAGAATGGTTTGGAGTGACAGGTATATCTTGCACAGGATATAGCTGATCTGAAACAGACTCCCCTTTCACATATAACAAAGTTCATCTCTGTCCATATTCAAGCACAAATTAGATCTATGGATGGAAAACAGAAAATTTACCCCAAGACTGCTCGTGTACTACTAATGGACAGAGGCAGCTCCTAAATCCATTATCACATGCATGGGTCCCCTCAAATTATCTATGGTATGATCCCAGTTATTCTGACTAGGGATAATATATAACTATCAATTGTGGGATGGGTAAGGCCAATCTATAACCAAATGGGATAGGTTACTTTAAACACAAAAAAGGAAATTTGGCTAGGATCAAAATGGCCCACAAGGGCAGCTAGCATAGTACTTACCTATGGAACATATAAGACAGATAAGGATTTGTATAGATGGAAAAAGTGGACCAAGTAGTGACAGTAAGCCATGGTGGAAGAGAGTATGTGGGAATGAGGGAAGATCAAAGGACAGCGGAAGTAAATATATAGTTACTGGATGAAGCAGTACCAATAGCTTTGAGTTAGCTGTGTGGTTACTAGAATGTTTAACAATCTGAAAGTTATATGGTAGAAGTAGCTCATTACCCATCATTTATTTTATTTTTATTTTATTTTGTTTGTTGCCTGGCATAGTACACTGATCACAACATGCCATTTGCAAGCACAGTCCAGATGAAGAAATAAAATATAACAAATTCACAAACACAATAACAGACGGTAGATAATCTCATAAACTGACACAACATGTAAATATTATTAACACAGTAGAAAAATAAAT
The DNA here is from genome assembly GCF_019279795.1 of Protopterus annectens. Classification (NCBI taxonomy): domain Eukaryota; kingdom Metazoa; phylum Chordata; order Ceratodontiformes; family Protopteridae; genus Protopterus; species Protopterus annectens. The sequence goes on from NC_056741.1 coordinate 1,682,847,293, forward strand.
GTGAATTAATTTAGTAGTAAATATGAAGGGGAAGCAGCAGTTAAGAACAGAGGGTCAAACAATAAAAAAAGATCAAATATTTGTCATATCAATGGTATTCGGAAGATTTCTGTGCATTCTAAGTGATGTCTTAAAGATTTGAAGGGTGATGATCTCCCTGATATCTGCTGGTATTTTGTTACAGCTTTCTGGAGCTAATTTGGAGAAGGATTTTTTTTTTTTGATATTGCTAATTTATAAAGTGATCAAGTGAATAAACTGTCATCTGCATTTTTGAGAGACTATACTAAACTATGGTGTAGCAGGAAGTTATGCAACAATGACAATATCATTAGTTTGTTAACTTGAATGTTGAGTGTTGAGAATAAAAAAAAACTGTCTCTGATTCCATTATGTAATGCTGCTTTGAGGTCCAACTGAGTTACTAAGCTACAGGATAAATAACTGAATCACTAAGTAACCCATATACGGAACTATCTTTCATGATTATGCAGTGAGACTGAAATGTAATTTATATTTGTACTTTGCCAGAAATTTAATATAGTGGTAGTGCAACTTAGATGATCTTGATATTGTGAGAACAGACTGATCAGAATTCAGCATTTTCCGTACCCTAGCATAAAGTGGGGGGTGCTGTCGATGAACTGGGTGCTGGGAGTGGGGGGGGGATAGGTCCCTCATGTACTGATCATTAACAGAGTTAATGGAGAGTAAAAAACAATTTCAAGTGACACAAGTGGGGTAATCTGAACAGGAAAATAAATGATTGTTGCAGTGCCTGTGCAAGAGGCAACTTTTGGTGACACTTGTATACTTACACCTTTGCTGGTGGCAGATACAAGCTATATTGAATGATGAATACCATTGTGAGGCATCTGTTGTCCTTTCTGTAACATCATGATGCACACTGTTGGTAGTGTAAGACCCAGGCCTCCCATCTGTCTGCAGCTGAATTCTTTGGTTTCCATTTGGAAATATTATCCCTTCAGGCTTCCTTATTTATCCCCCCAAAAAAGACTTACTTGCATATAGTACAAGCAAAGCAAATTCTGTAATAGTAGTTTGTTTTTGACAAAACTGACAACTTTACAATCTGATACAGAAGTACTTATAGATAAATACTATGCTTGCTGCTGTGGACCATTTTAAGCCTACCCATATTTTCCTTCCAAAGGTGAAAATTGAACCCCAGAGCTTGAGTCTGTGAGGCGAACAGCTTAACAGTTCTGGCGCAGTAATCAAAGAACCTCAGTTCTCACCACTGACAACAGCTAGGGGACGTACACACTAGGAGGATGACAAGTACACATACACAGTAAAATGCAATTTCCCTTAAGAGCACACAGAGACCACAGTCAGTCTGGGACTGGATTCTCCAGATCCCCAGTAGGACTCCCCAGTGGCATAGCTATAGGGTTGAGATCTCAGCCAAGTGGCCAAGCTAAGACCTCCAACACCCTCTCTGTCCAACCAGTACTTCATGTCCCTGCCCAAGTAGCTGACACACACACACACACACACACACACACACACACACACACACACACACACACACACACACACACTGAGATTTGATTGATGCACACACAAACACACATACACACCTGGGAAAGGCTGGCACAGGTTTACTAGCTATTATCCCTTTTTGCCAAGACTAAGGTAGCTCCAGCTGCCACCAGCCTCCCTTATCAGCTACTACAGGCTCTTACAAAGGGTGCCCAATCCTACTATGTAATGTTACAATTAAGCCAAATGGTAGTTTTGACCAAGAGCAAGGCTATTTAGGATGGCCTGTTCAGTGTCACAAAATACATATGCAAGTACTTTCAGAGCTTAAATATGTCTCACAAATATCAGCCACAAAGATAGGTTTAAATATATTATTAAATAAATAAATAATAAAGGAACAAGACAATACTTAGCAAATCTAACAGTTACTTCAGAGTTCAAAATCACAGGAAATATTTTAAAACATTGCAGTACAGTCTCAAATACAGAAAACATTTAAACTATTCTTTACTATATTCCGATATATATCTAAAAGAAATCACTACACCCTAGTTACTTACTATTAGAAAGGCAAGTGCAGATGATAATGAGTGGATGTTCTTGCTAGGTCCAAGACAAAATACACAATGGCCAGTCTCTCTCAGAGAGTTCCCAAATTAATATCAAACATTACTGCTGGGCCAGCTTGGATGACATCACTCTGTCACCTGACTTAGTTCCCAAGCTAAACAGAAACTTAACAGAATTTCACATCTCTGTGTGATAAATACATATCTCTCAGATCTTTGCATCTGCTAGGAAGTCATAAAGCAATGAAACCCTTTACATTTTAAACCTAGTAATTACTTTTCTTTCAAAACAATAGAAATATGTATAGCTCAATACATTGTGTCTGCTACTGAACTGAAACTGAGAGATAACATCTTTTGTTTTTGGCCCAGATATAAAGTATCTTAACCTCAACTATTTTGCAAGTTAATCTTTTATGTTCTAGCAGGGTATGCTGTGGTTACAATTTTGAAGCTCAGTATATAACATACAGTTCTGTGTAAATCATATCAATATTCACAAACGACGTAGAATTATTTTCAAAATTACAGAGAGCTGGGCTGGCAGCATGACATCCCTCCCCCCCCCAAAAAAAAACAACTCAAGCTAGTGTTTCAAGTAACCCTTGAGAAACATATCTGGGAATACCTTACTCCATTCCCTGTCTTGAGAGCCCATCTGCATTGACATTTCTAACTCCACTGCAGTGCTGCACAGTCGTATCATATGCTTGCAACCCTAGGCTCCACCTAAGTAACTTGACATTTTGCTAGCTGGCTCATTGTAGCCAGGTTAGGGGAAACTACAGTGAATTTCCTTCCATACAGATAAGGCTGAAGCTTCTGCAGTGCCCACACTATGGCTCAGCATTCCTTTTCTTCAGCTGCATAGCATTCCTCCCTGGGTTGGAGCCTACAGCTGAGATATTCCACCGGGTGCTCTTCTCCATTTGAGGAACCCTGGCTAAGTACAGCCCTCACCCCATGGTTTAAAGCATAAACCTGCATAACAAATTATTTGCTGTAATCTGGACTGGCTAACACAGGGGGTCCTCCCAAAGCTCCTTTAAGCATCTGGAATGCCTGCTCACATTATGGGGTCCACACTACCTTATCTGGCCTGTTTTTCCTTGTCTGATCTGTGAGGGGAACAGCTATGGTACTATAATTGGGGACAAACTTTATGTAAGAACCCCGCTATGGACCTCCCTGACATGCCGAAGGTGCTCTTGCCAGGAATGGCTGTAGATGGCAATATCATCTAGGTAAGCAAGGGAAAAATCTCTTGCTTCCTGCTAGGATATGATCTACCAGCCTCTGGAAAGTCACTGGGGCATTTTTCATCCCAAAGGGAATTTTTGTGAACTTATATGAGCCAAAAGGAGTCACAAAGGCTGACCTCTCTCTAGCACTGGTAGTCAAAGCCAACCTTGGTAAGATCAATATTGGTAAGATACTTAGAACCACCCAGCTGTTCTAGGGCTTCATCTGTCCTAGGCATGGGTTAAGCATCTGACTCTGTTTGACTATTTAGTTTCTTGTAGTCCACACAGAACCTGGTGCTGCCATCCTTTTTTGGTACCAGCATCGCTGAGGAGGCCCAGGGACTGCTGAACTCCTGAATTACCCCTAGTTCCAACATTTCCTGTATGTCCACCCTCACAGTCTGTTTGATTCTCTCAGGCACCTTATAAGGGGCCTGCTTAATAGACCTTTGCGGTCCTGTATCCACATGGTGCTGCACCAGGTGGATACATCCTGGTTTCCCAGTGAACATATCCCCAAACTCCTGTAACATTGCTCGGATTTCTTGAACCTGGGTATGGGATAACTGCTGGGACATTGCTATCACTTCCACTGAGATGTCAGTCCGAGCCTTATTGAGGAGATCAATCACCAGATCCCCCTCAGACTCCTCCTGCCATCCATTACAAATACTCAGCACAAGGGCCTCCCTATCATGGTAAGGTTTCATCATGTTAACATGGTACATTTCATGCCCCTGCCTCCTGCTTAGCAGTTGCACCAGGTAGTTAACATCATTGACTTTCTTTACCACTTTGTAGGGTCCCTCCCAAGCTGCCTGTAACTTGTATCTGACAGGAATGAGAATCATTACCTGCTGCCCTACAGCATACTCTCTAGCTCAAACATTCCTGTCATACCAGACCTTTTTCTGCTGTTGGGCTTCTGCCAGGTTCTCCTGGGCCAAGCCCATGAGTTCCCTAAGCCTTCTCCTGAGGTTTAGGACATATGCCACAACAGACTTCCTGTTGGGATTCACATTCACCCTCCCACTCATCTCAAATTGAACCTAGAGGTCCCCTCACCCTATGCCCATGCAACAACTCAAAGGGTGAAAACCTGTGGATTCCTAGTGCACCTCTCTGTAAGCAAAGAACAGATGGGGCAAATATTTGTCCCACTCCCTCTTAAACTGGTCTGCAATTGCCTGTAGTATGGACTTGAGTGTAGAGCTTAACCTCTCATCAAGACCATTAGTCTGAAGATGGTAGGGGATGGTCTTTATGTACTTCACCCAACACTGCTTCCACAGACAAGCCATTAGGTCTGACATGAAATTGGCACCTCTGTCAGTCAGTATTTCTTTTTGGAAATCTACCCTGCTGAAAATCTCTAACAAATCATTTGCCAACTTGTCTGCCTCAATAGAGGACAGAGCCACTGTCTCAGGGTATCTGGTAGAATAATCTACTACAATTAGGATATACATTTTCCCTGTGGTACTTGGCTACTCTGAGGCTCCACAATATCCAGAGCTACCCCCTGAAATGTCTCATCAATCACAGGCAAAGGAATCAAAGGAGCTTCCACCTTGTCTCCTGCCTTGGCTACCTTTTGGCACTGCTCACAGGTCCTGCAGTATCCTGTTACATCTCTGGAAATTCCAAGCCAATAAAAATTCTGCATAATAAATCTATTTGTAGGTTTTATGCCCATATGACCTGCAAAGGGAATATTATGGGCTATGGCTAGAATTTCCAGATGGTAGGCTCTGGGCACTACCAACTGCCGTATTCTCTCACCCTCTAGTCCTCCCTCAGGGGTCTACTCTCTATATAGTAACCATTTGTCCCAGTATACAGATACCACCTTTCCTTGAGAATCAGGTGCCTCACTAGCTACCTCCCTCAGGCCTTGTAATGTAGGGTCTGAGAGCTGAGCCTGTCTCAACTCTCTCTTAGTAACCCTTCCCATCTCCCCTTCCATATGAAGCCTGGTATCCTCTGACAGCGGTGCATCACTGTCACCCTGGGTACTACTACTCACCTCTGTCCTTGCAATCACTCTGTCCAAGGGAAAAATCAGTACCCACAAGCAGCTGTGGCTCACCTTTGGTCTCACTGCTACAGTGTAGCTCCCTCCCTGAAGTAACCACCTCACCAGTCCTGGCTGCAAGTGTGCGGTCTATCTGGGTCTCCCCCAGGCTATCAGACCCACATGCTTGTCTCCAAGTCTGACTGCATGTATCTGCATGAACACATTATACTGCATTATCAAAATCATTCCCTATCAGGATATCTGCAGGGATATCTTCAAACACACCTACTTGCTGGCTTCCTTTTCCACCATCCTAGTCAAGGTTTACCCTAGCCAAAGGTATTTGGAATGGAGTCTCTCCTAAAGCTCTGACTGGAGTAGACTACCCAAGCAAGAAGTGCTCCTCTGTAACCATTGAAGGCTTCACAATGGTTAGGTCAGAGGCTGTGTCTCTTAGCAGTGGCCACTTTCCCATCCACTAAAATAGGATATAACCTCCTGTATTAGTTTGGTACCTTGTTGTCTTGAGACAACTTACTGCTTTTTGTCATTCCCACTTACTGGCGCTCTCACCTTTTGTTCCCCACCTTGCCTCTATGGACACCTATATGCTACATGGCCCCACTGGTTGCATTTAAAAATTTAACCCTTGGTCCTAGATGTGTACCTGAACTAGTGGCTTCCCCTGCTACTGGAAGACTCTTTTGGGGGAGTCTGCGCTGCCCACCATGGGTTCCCTTAGACCCATGAGCAGCACTGGGTGTCCCTTTCCTGTGCAGTGATGTCCTGCTTGCTAGGTATAGGTCTCCCTTCTTCCCCAACTCATCTGCAGTATTGAATTGTCTATCAGCTAACCAGAGTCTCATGTCCTCAGGCAAAGTGCTAAGGGCTTGCTCCCTCACAAAAAAGGTCTGCCAGCCCTTCAAAACTGGCGACCTGTTATCCACTCAGCCACCTATGAAAATAAGAGCTTATTTCAGCAATATATTCACACACACTTTCATCTGCCTTGCATTTATGATCACAAAACATTTTCCTATAACCTTCAGGTGTTAACTTAAAACATTCTACCAAACAGTATTTTACAATATTATAATTTAAACAGTCAGTATCAGACAATTTAGAAATACCAGTTACAGCTTTACCATGGAGTAAGGGGGTCAGGAACTGCATCCAGAACCCTTTATCAACATTATACTGTTTACATACCCTCTCAAACATATGAATGAAACTATCAAAATTATCCCCCTCTATAAACTGTGGAAGAAGTTTACCAACCTTTGTTGCTTCTGCGGTTCAGTTACTCCCTTCCCCATTACCTCCATGACTGTGCTGAAGACACAGCATCTCCTTTTCATGTTGCCTCTGCCTCTCCTTCTCCTCAGCCTCTAGACATCTCAGTTTCACATTTTTCTCAGCCTCAAAATGTCTCAGTTTCTCATTTTCCTCAGCCACAAGATGTCTCAGTTTCTCTGCTGCTTCTGTTTCCAAATGCTTGGCCTCCAGCTCCTTCTGTTTTCAAATGCTTGGCCTCCAGCTCAAGTCTCTAACTCCAGATGGATTTTTAAGTCCTCTGTGAAAAAGTTGAGTTGTCAATTTTCTGAGATATGTACATCTCCAAGGCCAGCCTGATCGCAGGTCTGCGATACAGCTGTGGCCAAAGCTACAATCAGCCTTAGTCAGGTTGGCATGCACCAGTCCTTTAGGCTGGCACATGTTAGCCAACTGGTTCTATCAGCTTGCCATATTCCTCTGCTGACATGCTTGCCTCCTCTCCCTGACTAATGAAGGTAACAACAAAAAAAAAATACATAAAAGCTGTGATGAGAAACTCTGAATATTCACTGCATCGCTGACTGAGAGTACAGACACCTTCAGTAACTACTGTACACAGGCTACAGGAATTCAATATCCACATCACTGCAAGCCAATTAATATGTGATGTGGCTATCCCACCACTGCCACCAATTAATATGTGACACCCCTACATTGGCCCAGTAATCAAGGAGCCTCAATCCTCACCACTGGCAACAGCTAGGGGACGTACACACTGGGAGGATGACAAGTACACAAACAGTAAAGTGCAATTTCCCTTAAGAGCACACAGAGACCACAGTCAATCTGGGGATGGTTTCTCCCTCTTTCTCCAGATTCTGAATAAGATTCCCCACTGGTACAGCTATAGGGTTGAGATCTCAGCTGAGTGGCTAAGCTAAGACCTCCAGCACCCTCTGTCCAACCACTGCTTTGTGTCCCTCCTCAAGTAGCTGACATACATGCTTTGAGATTTGATTGACACACGCACACACACCTGGGAAAGGCTGGCACAGGTTTACTAGCTATGCCCCCTTTTTGCCAAGACTATAAGGTAGTTCCAGCTGCCACCAGCCACCCTTATCAGCTACTGTAATTACCTTATAAAGGGTGTCCAATCTTACTGTGTAATGTTACTATTAATTCAAATGGTAGTTTTGACCAAGAGCAAGGCTATTTAGGAGTGGCCTGTACAGTGTTACAAAATACATATGCAAGTACTCTCAGAGCTTAAATATGTCTCACAAATATCAGCCACAAAGATAGGTTTTAACTATATTTAATAATAAATAATAAAAGAAGAAGGCAATACTCAGTGAATCCAACACAGTTACTTCATAGTTCAAAATCACAGGAAATATTTTAAAACAAAATAAAAAACAACAATATAAAACAGAATGGGTAGTTTATGCCCTAAAATGCAATTGTAACCTTTACTATATAGGAGAGATGGGCAGAGCATTCAAAATATGCATGCAGAAACATATCAGGGATATAATAAATCAGAAGGTAGATAGCCCTTTGGGACAGCACTTTATGTCCAAACATAATGCCAAACCAAATGGATTGATATGCTGCATTCTGGAGAAAGATGAGATGTTTTTAGGGGAAAATGTGAAAATGAAATATAAACTGTTGAAAAAAGAAACTTTTTTATTTTAAAATATAATACTTTGGAACCCAATGGGTTAAACAAAGAATGCAACTGGAAATATATGATACAATCAATTAATTATTCAATGTGTTAATTGCTTAATTTTTTAAGTATATAAGATGGATGGAAGCTGTATGTTTTTGTACTTATAGAAAGCTTATTAGCCGAAGTGCTAAGTCTTGTTCTTAATAAAAGTGGTGTATTACCTGAGTCCGTGACTATATATTGTTGGTTTTTATTTTAATCTTGAGTTTTTGTGGCTTTGTGAATATTTTAAAACATTGTAGGACAGTCTGAAATAAATATAGAAAACATCTAAAGTAATATTTACTATATTCCTATATATAGCTAAAAGAAATCACTGTACCCTAGTTATTTACTATTAGCTAGGCAAGTGCAGATGGTGATGATGAGTGGATGTTCTTGCTAGGTCCAAAACAAAACAGAAAAATGCCCAGTCTCTCTCTGATGTCCACCTACAAACCAATATAAAAAACCCCATCAAAAACTCGGAATGCTTTATCAACACAAATGGTACTTCTTTCTTTCATCCAGACAACTCCTATCTTCTACCTACCTTATCACCTCCCTTTTGTATGGAGCACCACTACTCAGTAATCTCCAATCAACCCTGAAATCAAAACTATCCTCATGCTATAATAACATTTCTAAGTTTGCCACAGGGTCCAAATCCTCCACTCATCATCGTAACTCCCTCCATGCACTAAACTGGTTAGAACTCCCAGGCTATCTAACTTTCATTCAACTAACAGTAGCACACAAGCTCATTTTTAAAACCTCTAGCTGTCCGTCACTCTCCTCTTCCTTAAAACTTCACCAGACACACAGAACACTTAGATCCACAAACCAAACCCTCTTGGAACTTTACAAACCTTTACATTCACCAGGGCAACTCTTACTTTCATTCTCCCTTGCTAGATTATGGAACTCTCTTCTCCCTCACATTAGAACTACCCAGAATCTCCCTTCCTTTAAAACTTTACTCTACTCTCATCTTTCCTCTCTCTGGGAATGCTCCTGCACTCATCCTACCTGAATCCTGACACCTATCGCTTTCTTATGCTACTCTAAACTCTGCCTTTGCTTAAATTCTTTTGACTACAATTATGATATACTAAATAAGCATTAATTTGTTTTTGTAAATATCTATAAGCGTTTGACTTAGTTCTTATATTTAAAATGTTTTCAGTTAATTTGTTTCTCTTATATGCTGAACTAGTTATTCTATTATATTGCATTAGTATTTCTGTCTGGAGCTTTGCTCCTCGGGCCTCCATTGAAAATGGGCTACCTTGACCCAATGGACTTTCCCAGTTAACAAACTGAAATAAATAATAAATAGAGCGTTCCCAAATTAATATCAAACATTACTGCTGGGCCAGCTTGGGTGACATCACTCTGTCACCTGACTTCAGTTCCCAGGCTAAACAGAAACTTAACAGAATTTCACATCTGTGTGAGAAATACACATCTTTCAGATCTTTGCATCTGCTAGGAAGTCATAAAGCAATGAAACACTTTACATTTCAAACCTAGTAATTACTTTTCTTTCAAAACAATAGAAACATTTCTAGCTCAAGACATTGTGTCTACTATTGAACTGAAACTGAGAGATAACATCTTTTGTTTATGGCCCAGCTATAAAGTAACTTAACGTCAACTATTCGTAAATTTTGCAAGTTAATCTTCTATATTTCAGCAGGGTATGCTGTGGTTACATTCTTGAAGCTCAGTACATAACATACAGGTCTGTATAAATCATATCAATATTCACAAATGACATAGAATTATTTTCAAAATTACAGAGAGCTGGGCTGGGTGCATAACAGTTACAACAACTATTAACTTCCAGAATCAAAATATGTACCTTTTGTTTATGAGGTAAACATCTTAACCATTATGCCAACCCAATACTTTTGTTAAACAGTACAGCTGATCATGTTCATTTGTTCCTAAAGCATTTGGTAAAACTGATTTTCGAATCACAAGACAATCCCATGCATACTTCCACATTGCAATGACTTTTTTAATATTCTTTTCATTAGTTTTATTTCCAGCAAAGAATTACAGACATTCCTGCCAGGATGTAGTCACCAACAGTAAACATAACTGTGCAGAAATGATAAAACAGATTGAATATTTGTCTAGGATATATACCTATAAGCATGGTACATGATGCAAAATAGTTAAAAATCAGTTCAATTTTATGTAGGTGCTTTTTACAAAACACAATAAAACAAATGATTAAAAGTAATGAAAACACAAAACATCGATCAGCTATGTGACATCTGGCTAATATCTCACTAGACTGCCATCAATTAATGTGATTTCTCTCAATTAAAACCCGGGTTCATAATTAAGGATTCTCAATCCTCACACTGACTTAAGTATGGGAGCATCACAGAAAACACCAGAGGACAGAGCACATGGGGTAAAATTCCACAATTTCTCTTAAGAGCACAAGAACATGCTCCATTTTCCTGGGACTAGACTGTATGCATTTGTCCACCCCAAATGTAATCCCTTATCATGCACTTCAGATCACTGTGTTCCAGTTTAAGACCTCTGACTCACTCACACTCAAAATAAATTTAAATCTCACACACTCAAACAATTATGGGAAGCATGACACAGATTTCTAGCAGTGTCCCCTCCTCAATACAAATGGTAACACTGCCACCAGAGTCAGAGAGGTATACACTCCCTTCAAAGGGTGATCAGTTATTAGAAATTAAATATCAAAATAAATGATAGCTATGACCAGAAGCAGCCCGGCATTTGAGGTGACCAGGGAAGGATCAAACAGATAAACACTCTCTAGTCTCTAAAGAACACAGTGATTGTCCAGCCACAATGTAAAGTAATTAAAAACATTTAATAAGTAAAATAATTACAAGAATGTAAATTAATAATTTTGAATAAACACCATAATCCAAACACCAGAAATATAACATTAAACTGTAGGATAAAAGTCCATCATCATAGCAAAACTCTTTAAATAACTAAACTGTCCTAATCTAATGATATAATACAGTCCCGGATCTAATCTAAAACATAACAGCAAGGCAAAGGCAGGCTTACAGTTTTTGGTGAGTCTTTTTCCTGGGTATGCACTGCACAGCATTAACTGACTGCAACTCTTCACTAACTGCTCACCACTGAATTCAGCAGTCTCTTTTATATTCCAGGTTAACAAACTCAACTGCCTTATTTTAAAAAATAACATTCAGCGGTTTGAAAAAAATATTTTTCCTGTCAGTCAGCTGCTCAAATAATCAAATAGCAACCAGGAACATTCTAATGACCTCAGCTATTGATCAGCTTATTCTTCAAAGACAGTTTGTACATCAGAATCTCCCTCACAAACATGTGCAGTTAGAAATGTATCAAAACACTGGCAGATTCTTTAAACATTTTGTATAAACAGGGAAATAAACACATTAAAAACTTATTCACATTTTTACAATTAGACATGCTGGCATACCATACAAGTTAATCTGAGAATATATACAAATCTCTTGCCAGACATGCTAACACAGATAACAGCGTTTTCATTTTCTTCACATTTCTCCCCCCCCCCCTTATGACTCAAGCATGATTATCAAGTGACCCTTGAAAATTGATGCTTGTGAAAAATGGGTCTACCTGGGATTATTAACCCATTCCTCTCCTGGACAATCCATCCATATGGGCATTATTAACCCTGCTGAATGTTGCATGGTCATATCATATGCTTGTAATCCTAGACTCCACCTCAATAAATTGGCATTTTGCTTACTGACTCTATTAAGCCATGTTAAAAGATTATGATCTGTGAGCATAATGAATTTTCTCCCATAAAGATAATGATTTTGCAATGCCCACAATATGGCCAAACACTCTTTCTCCATGGCTGCATAAAACTATTCTCTAGGTTGGAGTCTATGGCTCAGATATGCTACTGGGTGCTCCTCTCCTTCTGTACAAACATGAATAAGTGCAGCCCCCACCCCATAATTTGAAGCATCTACCTGTTCAATACATTCTTTATTGCAATCTAGGCTGGCTAACATAGGGGGTCCTCCCAAAATCTAAGTTTTTGGAATGCCTGTTCACAATCTGTGGTCCACACTGCCTTGTCCAGTTTATTCTTCCTAGTTGGTTCAGTAAGGGGTGCAACTATGTTACTGCAATTGGGCACAAATTTCCTACAGTACCCCGCTGTCCCTAGAAATGGTCTCACTTGTTTCTTAGCAACAGGAACTGGCCATGCTTGAATAGCTTCCACCTTGACAGGTTCTGGCCTAATTTTACCACTTCCCACTCTGTGTCCTAGGTAAATGATCTCTGCCATACTCGCTTGATACTTACTGTGTTTATTGGTTAATCTTGCCCTACTTAATCTATCCAAGACCTCCCTAACATGTTGGGCTGCAAATGCCCGTAGCATAATCTTCAAAGTAAAGTTTAAGCTCTCCACAAAAACGTTAGTCTAGGGATGGTAGGGGGTGGTCTTTAGATGTTTCACCTCACAACACTTCCAAAGGCAAGGCAGCAGGTCTGACATGAAGTCAGTCAGTCAGTATTTCCTGTGGAAAACCTACTCTGCTGAAGATTTCTAGCAAAGCATTTGCCACTTTCTCTGCCTCAGTAGACAACATACCTACCAAAGGATATCTGGCAGCATAGTCTACTACCACCAAGATACATTTCTTTCCTTTAGAACTTGGAGAAAAGAGTACTCAGGGGTCCCACAATATCCAGGGCCACTCTCTGAAGCAGCTCTTTGATAACAGGAAAAGGCATTGATGGAGCCTTAGCCTTGTCCTCTGCTTTACAATTTTTTGGCACTGTTCACAAGTCCTACAATATCCTACCACAACCCTTGCAATCCTGGGCCAATATAAATTTTGCATAATACATTTCTTAGTACATCTTATGCCCATATGACCCGAGAAAGGAATGTCATGTGCTATGGCTAAGAGTGGTAGACTGTAAGCTCTAGGCACTACCAACTGTCATATCACTTCACCATCTAGCCCACCTCTAGGAATCCACTCTCTATACAACAAACCTTTGTTCCAGTGTACAGACTCTCCTCTTTGAGCCTCAGGTGCCTCCTTAGCCATTTCCCTCAAGCATTGTAAAGTAGGATATGTAAGTTGAGCCTGTCTCAACTCTACCTTCATGACCCCATCTCCCCTTCCACAGGAAGCCTAGGCACTTCTGACAGCTGCAACTCACTATGGGTACCACCACTCACCTCCATCCTCCAGTCCCTGTGTCCAAGGGAGCATCAGTACCCACAAGCAGCTGTAGCTCACATTCAGACTCACTGTTGCCTTCTGTTTCTCACCTTGCCTTGATGGATATTTGACTGCTATATGTTGCCTCTGGTTACATTTGAAACATCGAATCCCTAACCATGCACTTGAATTAGTAGTTTCCCATGTTACTGGTGTACTTTGTTGGAGTAGTTCAGACTTCCCCCATGGGTTCCCTTATGTCCATATGTAGCACTGAGTATCCCTTTCTTATGCAGTGGTGTTCTGCTTGCCAAGTAAAGATCCCCTTTTCTCCCCAATGCCTCTGCAGTTACACTCACTGTCTGCTAACCAGACTCTCATGTCATCAGGCAAAGTACTGAGGGCTTGTTCCCTCACCAAAAGGTCTGCCAGTCCCTCAAATATGGTGACCTGACACTCACTCACCCATCTGTGAAAGTAAGTACTTCAGTTAGCAATAAAAGCATGTACATTTTCATCTGTCTTGCGTCTATGTTTACAAAACTTTTTTCTATATGCCTCAGATGTAAGTTTGAAGCAGTCAAGCAAGCAACATTTCATTTTATCATAATTCAAACAATCTACACCATTTAACTTTGCTACAGCCTGAACAGCTTTACCATGGAGTAAGGGAGTCAGGAGCTGAACCTAAAGCTCATGGTCAACATCATATTGTCTACATGCCCTCTCAAAAATATGAAAAAACTTTCAAAGTCATCCCCATCCTTGTACTGAGAAAAAAAAAATAGTAATTTTTTTTCTCAGTAGAAGGATGGGGATGACTTTGATAGGTTGAAGTCAGTAGACCTTTACAGCTTCTGGGATCCAGTTATTCTCTTCCCCATTACCTCCATGACCCTCTCAAAGGGTAAGAACCTCCTCTTCATGCCAGCACTGTTTCATTCGCCTCATGCTGTCTCTCATTGTCCTCAGCTTCTAAATGCCTCAGTCTCTGTGCTGACTCCAGTTCAAGATGTTTGGCCTCTAGATATGAAAGTTTTACTACATACTCAAGTGTGCCAGCTTGCACTGCATGTGAATTGTTTTTACTACTGTTTTTGCTACTTTTCTGAAAAAAAAATTGTAAGCCTGTTTCCTACCTTTCCTGTAATTAGTGTTCCAGATACAGATTTGCTGTATCCAGGACTGTTTGTAAGCTTCTGAGCCCCCCAAGCCTTTCTGTGTTGGAGGGAAGCCTTCTAGCTTATCAGTGGGAGTAGTAAGCATTAGGTAACCTGTCTACCACATAAGGAGTGGTTCTGGCCCAGAATTTGTAGTTATTGGCCTTTGGGCGGTCTTCCATCTCTCTCAACTTTCTGATTTGAAGGCCTGCATTTGCACTTGTTTCTGTCCTGTAACTCCTGGGCCCATCTCATTTGCTCACTCAAAAAAAAAAAAAAAAAATATCTGCTTTTACTGTATTTGTGTTTCTTCCTACTTTATTTTGCTTTTGCATCATCTTAAAAGTACTCAATTGTATTTATTACTGCTTGGTGTAACTTATTCTAAGCCTTTTAGTTTAAGCACTTGGGCTTCAGACCAGTTGTTTTACATTAGGAAGGTTTGTGGCCTGCACTGTGGTGGCAGGACAGGTAGCTTACATCCTTCTAAGTTGGGAACTGCTGATTGAGGGCTCAGTGTCTGTTATTCTAAAAGTGTATTAGTTCTGGTTTAAGCACTTGGGCTTCAGGCCAGTTATTTTACATTAAGAAGGTTCGTGGTCTGCACTCTTGTGGGAGGAGAGGCTGGACTCTGCCCTTCTGAGCTGGGAATTTCTGGTTAAAGGCTTATAGTGCCTGCATATTTGAACTGTTTCTTACTGAAATTGGTACACCTTGTTTGCTGTAGCATAGACTAGATCCAGGCCTGCTGAATCTAGCTTTGTCTGTATGCTTGTTTGCTTGTTATTTCCCTGAAACACTAATTCCATCTAAAACGCAACTTTTCAGCACTTCTGTGGATCCCTAGTGATATCTGCATTGCTTACTGTACTTATTTCCTTGTTTCACTTGAAAGAAAGTTACTGTTTGTCATTTTTGCATTTAAGTTACCTGTAACACATTGCATTTAAGTTACCTGGCACTTGCTCACTAAAGCAATTATATAAGTCAGCACTAAAAAATTAAAAGCATTACACCCTCACAAACTCCCCTTGAGTACCTTGTTCCCCATTGGCCCTTTTTTCAATTATAAAGGAATTCCCAATACTATTCTAGCATGTCCAAAGGTCAGTTGTCAATCTCCTCTCCAGACCTCCCAACCATTCTGAATTACTCGGTTTTTACCGAGTTTTGGGGTCCAAATGAAGGGGTGCCATGATTCCAGAGTGGCACCCCTTCATTTCCGATTTATTTCTTTCGGGTTTCTAAATTTTTTAAAATATCCCGCTGTCGGAGCTGATGTCATCACGTGCGCAATGACGTCAGCGCCTTCAGGCTACCAGCCAGTCGGAATTGAGCTCAAGGAGCTCGCATCATCATTTCCGGCTGGCTGGCCATTTGCATCATCATTTCCAGCTGGCGGGATTAAAGCAGCATGAGAAACAGACAGGGAGCCTGGCAGCATGGCGGGATTAAAGGAGCATTTGAAACAGACAGGGAGCCTTGCAGCATGGGGAACAGGAGTCCACCAGGTCCAGGACTAATGGCAGCAGCAGCATGGGACGGACTAATGGCAGCAGCATGGGATGGAGGCAGCGGGACTAATGGCAGCAGCAGCGTGGGATAGACTAATGGCAGCAGCAGCATGGGACGGAGGCAGCGGGACTAATGGCAGCAGCAGCATGGAGACTAATGGCAGCAGCAGCATGGGATGGAGCAGGAGTGCGGGACTAATGGCAGCAGACAGGGAGCCGGGATTAATGGCGGCAGCATGGGCCGGGGAATGGATAGCCCACAGCAGCAACATGAGGAAAGGAACAGAAGAGGCCGAGCACTACTCAGGGTAAGTTACCAGTGTGTGTGTGCATGAAAATGCCCCCATATAATACACTTGGTGGCTAGAGGTATTCAGGCTCAAACTCTGTACCTTTAGTACAGGGTAAAAAGAGCCTACTATCCCTAGCCACCACAATTTCTTAATTCTGACTGAGTTGAGAGCTATGATGAGAAATAAGAACACTTTTTTTTTTTTTTTTTTTTTTTGTGCTAAGAGTTTAGAGCTATGATAAGAAGTGAGCACACAATTTGTATTCCCTATTATTGTTTTTGTGCTAACAGTTCAGGGATATGGTGAGTGAGAAGTGAGAACTGAATTTGTATTCCCCCATTATTGGCTTTGTTGTTTGTCCATGTTTTTTGTGTTAAGGTTAAGAGCTATGTTGAGAAGTGAGAAATGAATTCACTAAATGATGGCTATTAAGTTTCAGTCTTCCTATTTTTCAGGCAGCTGCTGATGTGGGATAGTGGTATGTTGTTCTGAATGTAGTGCACAGAGTCCTGGGTTCAAAACCTGCCAGTGAAATGCATGATGGTAGCACATTTTATTCTAGCAACTTTACAAAATTATACAAGCAATGTTTAAAATGTGTCCCTGGTTTTTGACTTTTTGTCCCCCCCCCCAAAAAAAAGTGAAATTGAAAATAAGTGCGAAACGCTGTGCAAGATGCCTATGGCTTACACTGCTGTCATTCTATTTATAGTGTGGGTGTGGAAGCAGACTTTTATGATGGAAAAGTTCTGAATTGGGCAGTTTTGTCATTATTGGTTCATGTGTTTTGTTTCATTGCCTGCAGTACAGATTACTGGTAAAATGTTCAAACAATAAATTTAAAATGCGCTCTAACATGTGTGTTGTATTATACAAGGAATATAATTTAATAAAGTCAGGAAGGTGTATAAAGAAAAGAACACATGTATGTTTCTTGTTTTGTGTGCAAGGGGCCAATGATTTGAAAACAGCCCGAAGGTAATCTTTATCCACCACTGGCCAGATGCATTTTATTTGGATGTGGTGTGGGTTTTGATGCTGTTTCAATGAATGTGAGTTTCAAGGGCAAAGTTTAATGTCAAGCCTATTTTCATTGTGAGACAGTGTTGCTTTGTTTACCAGATGATGTCTTTTAGTATTTCTGCATTGTTGTGCTGTAAAATGTAAAAATAAAATTCAAATCATTGTATAAGTAAAGCAGTATGCATACATTAGTGTTTATGGTAAATGGGGCAAAATAGCCAGGTAACAGGACACTGAAATGGTTGCAGGAGGACTCTGGTCTGGTGCCATGTTTTGGTTGTCTGTTCTTCAATTTGCGTTCAAAAGTTCATATCCCACAATCCCATTGGAGTGGGTGGGGTTACATAATTATGTATGCAAATTAGATGTTAATTGTCATACAGATTTGTACCTATTTTTCATGGGCCTTGTCCAGATTTTTGATGTTTCCAGGTTGAGAGGTATGCTCCTCTCCAGTCCAGCTGGTGAATCTGGGAATCTTGAGGCAATGCTGCCTCATGTACACAGACAACCCTCTCCTCCTCCCAACAAATTCCAACAGATGTGAGAGATGCAACCATATAGCCAAACTGGAGGCTAAGCTCTCTCAACTCAGTACTGGCGTAACCAGTCAGGAGGAGAAGGAAACCACACTCACTACAATTCCAGTCTCACATAGACCTACCATGACAGCAAACCAAACACAAACACACAAAAACATACTCGGAGGCTCTAAATAAAAATCTGCCTAAGCAGCAGAGACCTCCAAAGCAGACACCCAAGCAACCGCTACCCCAAAACAAAACACGTGCAACACATAGCTCAAAAAGCCAGTGTGCCGAACAGTCACAGCCCTTAAGGCTAAACAACACACCTGATACACTTGTGATAGGTGACTCTGTCGTCAGGCACACTGACGTCCCACTCACCAGACTGAACAAGAAGGTCAGGGTGAGCTGCCTGTCGGGTGCTCCGCCACATAACACAAGCACTCGGATCACTTCAAGGCAAGTACAAATATGACTCGGTCATTGTCCATGCTGGTGTGAATGACCTAAGATGTACCTCCATGGACTACATGAAAAGAGACAGAGGAGCTCTCTGAGCATGTAGCCCAGGCCGGTATGACCCTGACCTTGAGTAGCATCTTACCCTCACCAAGAATGATGCCACAATATGAAGATAATATGAAGATGAAGATCATATCGGTACTGCTTCTCCCTTTCCTCAGCCTCCCGTCATTGCACTTCCAGGTGCAGTCTCTCCAACTCCAGATGGATTCTCAGGTCCTCCAAAGAAAATATGGACTGTCCCTTCTCAACAGGCTGCACATCACCAACATCAAACTAGATATCCTCTGAATGGCTGGTCTGAGCTGTGGCTGCAACCAAGGCTGAAATCATTGCTTCCTTGGTCGGGTTGGCATGCATCGGTTCTCTTGCTTCACACTCCTTATCCAACTGGATCTTTGTCAACTTGCTAAAGTCTTATGCTGACTTTCTAGCCTGCTATCCCTGACTATCTAGCGAAAAAAAAAAAAAAAAACTGATGAATTTAAATTCTGAATGTTTACCTTGTGGCTGTCAAGAATGCACAGCTTAATAACAACTACTCACAGGTTACTGAAATCCAATTAATCCCACTAAGCTGCCAACGATAAAATGTGATGTCTGGCTAATATCTCACCAGACTGCCACCAATTAATGTGATGTCCCCCACTTAAAAACCAGGTCTGCAATTAAGGAGCCTCAATCCTCACCACTGACTCCAGTGTGGTAGCGTCATAGAAAACATCAGAGCACAGAACAAAAAACAGTAGATTTCTACAATTTCCCTTAAGAGCACAACAGGGACTGGACTATATATCTCTGTCCACCCCAAATGTAATCCCTTATCATACATTTCAGAGCAATGTGTTCCAGTTTAAGACCTCTGACTCACACTCAAAATAAAATTAAATCTCACACACTCAAACACTTACGAGAAGCCTGATACAGATTTCTAGCTGTTACCCCTCCCCAATACAAATGGTAATGCTGCCACCAGAATCAGACAGATGTACATGCCCTTCAAAGGGTGATCAAATATTAGAAATTAAACATCAAAATAAATGATATCTATGACCAGAAACAGCCAGGCATTTGAGGTGACTTGGGGAGCATCAAACAATTATAAACACTCTAGTCTCTACAGAACACGCTGATTGTCCAGTCACAATGTAAATTAATGAAAACATGTAATAAGTAAAATGATTACAAGAATGTAAATTAATAATTTTCAGTGTTTGTTTGTGTCTTTCAGTTTTTCCCGGTTAGGGGTTGCCACAGCGGAACTCCAGTCTGCTAATGATCGGCAGTAGATTTTTACGTGCTGGCTTGCTGGGCCTAGCGCACAACCTTCAATGAAGGAACGCCCATTCCCACATGTCGCCACACAGAAGATGCTCTGAGAATTGAACGAGCAACGTCTAACTGAGGTAACAATGCTACTGCAGCACCACCACCGCAGTATAATTTTCAATAAACACCAGAATTAAATCACCAGAAATATAAAATTAAACTGTAGGATAGAGGTCTATCATCTTAGAAAAACGCTATCTAAATAACTAAACTTTCCTAATCTAACTAGAGAATACTGTCCCTGATCTAATGTAAAACAAAAGAATTGAAAAAAGCAGGGTGAGTGACAGAGAGACAGAGGAAGAGATGACTGCCTTCAAAACTGACCAAAAGATGAACAGATGTGAATACTGTTCAAAAAACCATGGAGAAGAGGAAACTGATGATACAGGAGGAGCACAGGAGGCCAGCAAAGAGAATTTTAAAAACTTAAACAGACTGAAAGCTAGGAATATGACAAAACTGCATTAAGAATGGAAATTCAGAATAACAGTAAAAGAATCATAGTGTTGGAAAAGCTTGTACAGCAGCAACACCACATCCAGACACAGAAACATCTGGATCCCAGGAATCTAAAAAGAAGTACATGAAATTGAACTAAAATTCTAATTCTGGAGGTGCTACAAGAAAGATTCATCATGACAAAGTTGCAAGAGCTCTCTACAGAAAGAATCCACAGGGATGGAAAAAGAAGTTAGACAAAAACAAAACACTTCTAGGAATGTGCTTGCCCGCATGCATTCATTTAAAGAAAAGAGAATGCCCTCTAACAAACTGGACTGCATACAGAGGATGTTTATTTGTAGTGGCTGTGATTTTTTTCTGATCCCTCAAGGCAAAAAAGCACTAGTGTCCAAAATATATGAATTCAAAACCCTAGAAATATCTGTATAAGTTAAACAGTCATGCTAACTTTGCAGTGAAAAATGGAGAGGGTTTTTTTATGAAACAAGGTAGACATTTGAGAAATTCAGCAACTTTATATCCAAAAGCAGTAGCTAGTCATAGCTGTCAGGTAAAATATTCAAACTTCCTACAAATGATAGAATGCCTGTACCTCGCATGGAGGGACATACTTCTCAAATATCCAAATTTTTACAGAATGTACAGACTTCGCTTCATATTTTTCATTTGTTCCTCATGAAATCTGTGGTTTTCTGGCAAATCATAAAAGACTGAAATCACCAAATAATGCCAGATATTTGAGTTTCAAACTTATGTTTCAGAAGATGGACACTAACAAAAGACATGTCATTCCTGAAGCTTTCTAAGTTTATAGGAGCAATATTACAAATCTGTCCATACTTTTAAGCCTTTGCTCCCCATTATGTTTGGCTTGTCAAGCTTTTTTGTGCCAAGAGGTTGTGAGGTATGTGGAGGGAGGTAGAGCTGAGTGACAGGGCATGTAGGTAAGAGGAGTCAGGAGCCAGGCAGAGAATGTCCAACAAGAACATGAAATCAAAGTTACCTAGACACAAACACATGGAGGGAGGGCCACAGGAAACAGAGGAAACTTCAACAAACACAATGAGAAAATATGCCAGAGGAATTAAAATATAGCAAACAAGAGACAAGGAAATACAAAATCCTACAAGATGCCTGTTGAGGGGGAATGCTATGAAGACACTCAGAAAGAGAATCTCTGAGAGGAATGGATAGAGATCACACTAGGTGAATTGGAGCACAGCCTCTCAATCATATCAGAAAACACAGATGTTGCATGTTTGGTGAAGGGACTGAAGAACATGGACAGAACTCTGAAAGGTACAAGTGTATATTGTAATAGGGACCTGGAAAACTGCAAGGACAGTATAGATCAGCTAAAGAAATTGCAAACAATTCTTTGGAATTGATAGCATTGTCAAAAAAGAAAGCCTCAAAGGCAACATAAGGAAAAGTATGGGACTGACCAAAAGGAACTGGCCTCCGTCAAGTGCCCATAAGGTAAACACACACAGCAGACCTAAACTCAAATGTTAGAAAAACACAAAGAATAGAACTAACACAGTAAAGGTAAACCATTTCCTGGTCTGTTCTACAATGCATATGACACACTGTAAAGTGTACAAATGTCTCTGCTTCTCATAGCCTAATGAAGAGCATTTTACCATATCCTGCACAGGCCTCGCAGTGGCAGTACTTAGTAATGAATACATCCTACCATAAGTGCTGATGCATAAATTTAATTTTACCACAGTTACAGAGATTGGTAAATCAAAAAACTCAATAAAGATTTATAAATAGTCTAATTTAAAAGGGACCAAAGGTCCGGAACATATATCATCTTGGTTAGCATACTTTATGCTAATCTATGTACAAAACAAAATGTAAGCAGTTACAGTCCGCACTCAGTAATCCAATACTTTACCCCTTTGTCTGTATATAGAGTGTAGGACACAGATAAATATATTTCTAAATGGAGCATATATGTGCACAATTATATAAAACTTTAATATGTTTTTAATGCTGTCTACTTAGATATAAAGAATCCTGCGGTTTGTATGATGCCAAAGCTGATGACATACTGCATTACTGGATCCAATATTTCATTGAATTATAACATTTTTTGGTGATTTTTCCTGGACTGAAGGAAGGAGATATGCATGCAATAGACAACTTCCAATGTATGAACTGCTCATATATTGTTCTATTTTTTCTTTTATTTTCCTGTTTTTCTCCTCTACAAGTATTATGCTCTATGCTTTTGTCTCTATTAACAATCCCAGTATCTGTATTACCCCACTCCCTTGTCAATGACTGTCCTGAAGGCATTTGCAATTAAATATGCCAAGGATGCATTCAATGGCCCTTTAGGGCATCAGATAAAAGTTCAGATCCAAGTACTGATTATTAATTCTACTTTCTTTTACAAATGAATCCTACTAAAACTACTAAGACTAAAATTTTAAATCCACCTTTATTCCATCTTTTTGTGGTTATACAGACATAACCTGTAATAGGTTAACACATTAGTCTCCACTCCTCAGTCTACTGGCATGCATCTTCCCTGAGGGACCACAAAATGTATTTTCAGCAGCAAATAAACTAAAGCTTCACCAGACAGATGAATTGTCATCTTCAGTTTGCTGTATATTTCCATTTTCTAGCAACACTGTTTGGGAAAAATGACAACCTACATAGCACTCAAAGTCCTCCAAATCAGAGTCAACATGCACATGCTGGACCCCCCCCCCCCCACACACACACCACAATTCCTAAAACACCACCATAAGTGTATTCTACACTAAAATCATACTTGTTTTCTAAGAACCATTGCTCCCTAACTAAGCAACTGTAAATGGTCAAAAACAGAGGTAACCAGGGCATAAGTTTTAGTCACTTCCTAATTTTACATACATACATTTCAAATACTGCATATTACAGGTAAGTTAAGTGAGCTTTTATTTATTGCTTTTGTTTACTGGGAAACTCCAACTGGGTACAAGTCCCATTTTCTGCAGAGGCCCAGGAAGAAATGCTCCATTTACACAATGAGCAGAAGGCAGTTATACAATATTTACATCATGGGTGCTGGAACCATAAAGCCAGGGGGAGGGGAAGCCCCCCACACACTTTTACAGTTGCAAGACCTGTTGAGAAAAATTACTGAAGTGGAGTTTTCATGCTAACATGGATTCGTGCCCAGAAGTTAAACTAACTAAACTAGCTGTTCTTGTTCTCTTACTGCTCTGTGTTACAACAGTTATGCTAGCCGGAACCAGAGTCATGCTAGTAAGGAGAGTTTTGTTCTTTTATTTGCAGGAGTTGTACTGCTCCCGTGTGTGTGTGCGTGTGTGTGTGTATAAAATGTCCCAGTTAGGTATACCTGGTGGCTAGTGTTACTCAGGCTCAAACAAGAGCCTGAATTCTCCACCCATACCACCACTTGTGATTCAGGGAGTTGAGTCCATAGTTTTCAGATATCTAGATTTTCACAGAATATTTGGCTCATACTTTTGGTCTGGTCCTCTTAAAATGTGTGGTTTTCTGGCAAATCAGCGAGAACTGAATTCACTAAAGAATGATAGCCCTTTAAGTTTAAGTCTTCCTATCTTTCAGGAAACACATGGTAACACATAAAACTTTATTTTAGCAACTTTCTAAGATTACACAAGCAATACTTAAAATGGTTATTTGGGCCTTTGCCCCTCCCAAATAAATTTTGGCTTTTTCCAGATTTCTTGTGCTGCGAAGTTGAGAGAGTTAGTTGAGTGTCAAGTGGATTTTACAAGGAGCTGAGAACTTCAGGGGAAGAAAAGTTTAGTGCTACTTATGTTAAGTCATTTGCATTGTTGGTAATACAACAGGTAGTATACTTGCTTTTGATGCAGAAGGCTGTGTGTTGTACTGCCACAGTATGCAGATGGATTGCTGATACTGTACTGTTGTACTTTAAAGGGAGTAGATGCTGCAGTCCTATGAATGTCCTCCTTTGGAGGAGTTACCTAGTAACTATGTTTCTGTTATCAGTTTGCCATCCATTCCCCATTGCAAAATTACTAGCGTATCATTTTTTTAATGTAGCATAGGCAATTTATTCTTCAGGGAACAGGCACTTTATTTGTAGATGAACAATGAAATACATAGTTATTTGCTAGCATTAACTTCATTAGTTACAGATCCCTTTAGTGTGGAATTTTCTGCAGAGATTTTGCATATTTACTGATATTGGTGGATTGTAATGACAGAAGTTTGAGTCGCCTTTTATGGCTGGGATTTTCTGAAATGGGTAGTTTTGTCATTATTGGTTCATGCGTTTTGTTTCATTGCTTACTAGAAGACTATTCAAAACTACAAATTTAAAACACATTCTAACAAGTGGGGTTGTATTATACAAGGAATATAATTTAATACACCCAGGAAGGCGAATCAAAGAATGCATACATGTATGCTTGCTCACAGGATGCAGGAGATCAAAACAGGGAAGAGACCAGTCACCAATGGAGTCCCCCGGGGTTCGGTGCTGAGACTTTCTCTGTTTGGCATATACATCTCAAAAGTAAAAGGAAATACCAAAGGGCTTTGGCCGACTAAGTCTGAGATGACTGCAAGCCAGGAGCAGTTATTGAATCCCTAAATGACTTAACCATCATGCAGGAAGGTTTGTCCCAAACAATAACGGGGGCCAGAATCCTGAATTGAAACTAAACTCCAAGAAATACATTATCATATACTTTGGGAAGTCATCTACTTCAGAGAACTGACAAATTGACAATGCCCCCTGAGAACTGACCCAGTTGTTTGGCATTTGGGAACTTGTGTGTACAGTGACCTAACTTTTGACCAATATGTGCCCAGAGTCATAAGAAAGTCTTTCTATATTGCACAGCTTATAAACAAATTGACTGTGACTAGATCTAGAGATGTTATTGTCCCCCTTTACAAAGCTCTCATTAGGTCAATCACTTTGTATAATGCCCACTTTGGCATGTATCTGTCCAGACCCATGCAACAGCTGGGATACCCACAGAGATACCTTACTAAAAGAATACAAGTCCTAACAATAGGTCTTCCATGGACCACCTCAAAGATTCATCACTATCTTCAGTATCCTACAGAGTGCTTACAGGTGACATGTCTGGCATATAAGGCACCCTCCGACCTAATACAGATGGACCTACTGAACATTAGCAAGTCAAATGGCATCAGAAATACTCAATCCAGGTATTTAAACTGAATATTGTGGAGAGATGGCTATAGATCACAGAGGCTTCCACTGTTCCAGAACAGACTATCCATTCTCCCCAGTCTTTAACAGCTTCTGGCACCTCTGATTTACATAATAAATGTACATACAGACTAGTAATGATATGATGATTAATCGAAAAATAATAAATGTACATACATTGAATAATAAATGAACATACATAGAATTGTAATGATATTACAGTTAATGAAAATATGATATTTAAATGAATAATACAGTAAATATTAACTAGTAACAAGATTATGAGTCTAGTAAATTTTGAAATGGAATCAGCTGAAAACAGATGTTGAGTAGGAGACAGAGAAGTAACCATAGCATGCAGATGGTTACAACTTATGAAGGAGTATTGAGGAGGTCCAGGTAAAAAGAAGAGAGAGATACTAATGGAGAGGGATAGATGATAGATAGTTAGAGATTGTGAAGAAGTTGCTATATTATGGCCAGGTACATAAAAGAGTGGTGACAGTAAGGGTTTGGAGATGATTTAGGAACATCACATGTACAGAGCTGCCAACTGAGTAGGTAAGACACTAGCTGGAGTTTTAAATGATTTTATGGAGTGTTCTTATCATAGTGCTAGTGGGATAGCATTTCAGGATTTAGTGAGACAGTGAGGGAGTAGTGATTTGCCAGGAGAATTGTTGGGTTTAGCTACATGTAATAGGTATTTGTCCTATGTATGTACTGGCCTGGAAGGGTTATATACTTGTATGAGGTTGGAAATGGATGAGCAATTGTTAGGTTTACCCACAATGTTATGGACTGTGGAAGTTGTGAGTAGGTTAGATAATGTGGGACTTCAGCCACTATAATTCCCTTAGGGCAACACTGTTATGAGTTATATTAGGAAGAAGTTCTTTTTAACTAATAATCTCACAAATTATGTTACTTGCTTCAAAGTTATTTGAATTTGTCTTACCATCTGTGTTTTTGCACTTTTAAAGAAATCTAATACTTACTCCAACATGGGTGAACCCACACTGTTCAGTCCTCGCTATGCTCGTGCGTCACTTCGCTCCCCTGCCTTAACCACAATTCCCAGTCAAACTTAGACTTGTTGCAAACCAACAGGAAACACACAAATTCAGTCAAAATCAATGAACAAGGAATATGAGCTGAGAAAACAGGCAGAATACATTTTATTAACAAAATAGTGAGCGCTTTCATCTTGTGCAATTCCAAAACTTCGCCAAACATTGCTTTTTATTAACAAAATATTTTATGCTATTTTATTAACAAAATAGTGCGTGCTTTCATCTTGTGCAATTCCAAAACTTCGCAAAATGTTGCTTAATAAACTTGATTAAGCACTTTTGTCAGAACGATCCTGACTATCAGTTCCAAAACTTCAGCAGACAGTGCCATAACTAACTAACTTGTTTAAATAACATCATTAAGCACATGCTCAATAACATGCTGAATGACATCAGCCTTTATTGATAAATATTCATAAACATCATAAACAAACCATCACCTCTTAATTGCTTACAGAATGTAATATCATGATTTTAAAACATTACAATTTATTATACAACCTTTAAAAATGTAACAATTTATCTAAAACCTTTATAAAACATGCAAAACTATAAACAACATTTCAAACTTGTACTTGTATAAATTTTAAATGCATATTTTTTGCATAATAAAAAAATTAAATCTTAAATACAGGAATATCCAAGCCCTACTTATCCAGCTCAATATATCAATATAAAGCCAACAAACCCAATCTATGCTTATTTATTATTTCATAGGTTCATAGGCTAGTACTAGGCTAACTGCCCTTGCGAGCCATTTTAAGCCTAGCCAGTTATGCCCTGTGAGATTCAAACCCTGTACCTTGTGTTTGTAAGGCAAACACCTTAGCCATTAGGCCACCCTCCCAACCGCTAACAAAACACACATACCAAATAGATAGAAACTGAAAAATAAAAATAAAAATAAGTTTATTAAATTTTGTTGGTTTAATAAATAATTTTGTAGAAAATGTCCCACTGGAGGCGTATGAAACAGCCTATAAATATTCAAATAATATTGAATTATAAATTATATTATAAATATGAATTACCTTTTTAAAGCATTTAATTTAAGAAGACAATTTATTGAGCTATACTCATTTAAACCTGGCCAAGAATAAGCATTCAATAATATTTGCCGTATTAATTCTCTTTTTCTAAACGTAAGGTCTGTGGGCCACCTTTTGGGCTTATAGCAACCTGCTCAATTATTAAATACTTAAAATTCTGGCCCTCATAGGACATGGCATCCTTGGCCAGTGCACTAGTGGTTTTCTGCTTCCTAATATCGGTCGAGTAGCGTTCAAAAGACATGCGTGAATGGGCGTGCCTTCGTTGAAGGTTGGGCATCGAGTTGGCACTTCAGCACCATAAAAATCTACTGCCAATCATTAGTGGACCAGAGTTCTGCTGTGGCGATCCCTAACCGGGAAAAGCCAAAAGAAAAATAACAATAGCATATTCATGTTCGCAGATTTTATCCCTAACAAACCTTTCAGTTTTACCAACATAATATGCCATGCATAACTGGTATAAAGCAAGATATACTACCCCTTTTGAATTACAATTATATGTAACTTTG